>NC_134496.1:58736598-58932168 GCF_040206685.1 Ascaphus truei
GGATTGCTGCTTTGGAAATTGTTAAGAGGGGGCATCCTGACACTGGTTAATGGGTTCAGAAGTCATTCACGTCTGTCTTTTTTTTGGTTCGGTCAGTGAGGTCAACACACACACACACACACACACACACACACACACACACACTGTACTTTTCAAAATAAACTACGTTTCTATGAAAATTTAAGTTTTTTTGTTTTTTGCGGCCCACATAAACTTAAACCTTGTTTATTTGGCCCGTGTTAGCCTTTGAGCTTGACATGCTTGGTTACATGTATCCCAGTCAGGTGCAGTAGTGTATAACTAGTTCAGATATACTTCTGCACAGCTCAGTGCTCGTTTTTATGTATATGTTCTGTAGCCACTCCTGCTATTAAATTGATTCTAAATTGATGTACAAGACACATACTAAAGGAACATCACAGGAGGCAGCTGTGGGAGGGAGATATCAACCAATAGAAACACTCCACAGCACATACATATCAGACTGCACCTATGGAACCTCCCCCTCTCCTTTAAGCCTTGAGAAAGCGTTTCCTACGCGAAAACGCGTGCGTCGGCCTCACACACAGTACATGCTCAGGGTCAGAATTCACGGTGCAGTCTTGAGTCTCGCACTGCGAGCAGCAGCCAGACCCAGCGTCGTGCAGTTTACTTTGCATAGGAGCGAAGGTGATTCTACTTTATAGACAGTAGGTCAGGGCAAGTGAGCATAGGTTTGGGCTTAGTACACTGCACGGTTGTGTCCATTCATTAATGTGGACATAGCAGCACATGACCACACCGTAGCAGTGTACTGCTGGTATTTAGGATATTGCATACTGATAGGAACTTGCTAAGTAGAATAAGTAAAGTACCTGGGGGTTGAGCCCATTCATGAATATGGGCATAGGCATACCCAACTAGCCACACCACGCCATTGGTACTTTATGCTACCCATCCACTGTTACTACTGATTGCAGTAAGTACTGATTTGACTTACTCGTGCAGTGGCAGTCTCTGCAATTGACATTATTGTCACCTAACCAGCGCACTTATATAATAGGATTGGTATGTATAGGAGATCCATAAGTACATCTATAGCCCTATTCCTTTCCTCCGCCCTATCCTTGATGTTTAAAGTTACACCCTAATTAGGGTAGTTGCATATCAGCCCCCTAGGGAACAGTGATATAATTCCACTCACTAGTTCCCATCATATATAATCCTGAGTGCCATATAGCACTCAACACAGGATTAAATGTGTGTGCCCAATCTTGGATTATTTTAAACCCCATTATTTTATATTGGTGATTATTAAAATATATTTTTAATTTCATTCACAAAACATTCAATTTGGGCATTGAGTGCTAACACTGGGTTCTTGTTCTCCTTATATATTCATTCCTTCACCACCCAGAGCACCTTACCCTATAACATCATTTCATGTATTATTTAGGTGCAGCGGGGTATCATCTATTTATTACACTATTAGTAAAATTCACATTAAACAGCTTCATTAACTTAGTGGCTAGCCGCTATGGTAATACATTTTTTTAATACTAGTGTGCGGGAGCAGGGGGTCTCCTTTGCTGAACAGCATTGATTTCAGCCACGGGGACCCCCCCTGCTACCTGAGATACAGTATCCCCCATACCGGAGCCCAAAACTCAGAAAGCAGGGGGTACCCGAAGAGTGAAATTAATGCGGTTTAGCTCAGGAGATCCCCTGCTTCCATACACTAGTATCAAAATGAATATTTAAACTGCACGGTCGCCTATAAGAGCCATGCATGGAGTTACAGCGCTTCCGTGCAGTTCTTCCAGGCTGCAGTTTAAACAATTCGTTTCAGTGCGATAACACTTTGAAAAAAAACATAAACCAAGTTGTGTAATGTTGCATTTTTTTACCAAATTTAAAAAAAATGTTTTTTTCTTAATGAATACCGTGGTGACACACGTGTTTTATAGCGAAATAAAACAATGCCATGTTGCTAGGCAATACACTGATATTATCGAAGTTTAGTGAATAAGCCCTTGTGTGTTTAATATCGGCTGAATTGCAAGAGGTTGGAATCAAAGTTTAGTTAAATAGTTAGAAAGACAATACAATAGAGAGTAGTCTTAAAATATAAGGAACATTGTTAATCCTATAGTTATTTAGTGACTGAACAAAGAGGGTTGTGTAAATCAAAGTAAATATTGCTAAATGAAGAAATTGTTCTAATGTTCATGATTGACTAAGAAGATAAACGAGAGGTAACTCTCAATGTATTACTTCCTGGTAAAATATTTTATAAATAGGGCTGACTGTGAGAAAAACAGGGATCGCTAAAATTTATAAAGAGTGTATTTGAATTTATAGACTTCATAATCATTTCAAATCACTAAGCTAACAACAACCAAGCTACAGTATGGTTTCTCCTCTCAATAACAAAATTCTATATGCCTGAAAACCTGATGTAACTGACGGAAATGTTGCTGCAAAACATGTTCTCTATTGTCTCTGTATAAATTGGGAAAATAACCGAACTGTGGACTATTTTATATATATTGAAAGGTGGGACATTTATTTGCACCCATCTAATGAAGCAAATCTTCACCCTCAGCAGAATGTCGTAAAATACGCCAGAGTTTCTGTGAAGTCAAAGAGCTCAACCAAACTGAATTCAACAGCACTGCTGACATGTTTCATGATTTAAGATATGCTTGTTTTTTTTTTTTTAAATATGTAGGCTTCAGAAGTGCAATTATAAATGCCACAGATATTACAACAGATTGTTATTTTTTGCAGGTGCTTGTTAGGAAGTCATGATAAATTGTGAAATGCAACATTTCAGTAACCTACAGAGACACAGTTTGGCTCACTAACCAACTAGCAATCATTTACCTTTTATTTGTACTTCTGTAACAATAAGGTCAAGGGAATTGCTATAGTTAAACAGCTAGCGTGTATAAATCAGATGCTTTGGGAGTTGCTGTGAGGTCTATCGAGGTTACGCTGATCCTTGTCCCATTATTGCTGCATAGTTCACAGAGCAGGTGACCCAATTTCAGCTGCTCCATCAAAATGGAACAGTTCTCTTCATTTCTCTTGTTTGTGCTGGCATCACTCTGCAATGCCCAAGTCCAGTCATTCCCCAACTTATACCCAGTAGACTGCAATGCTACAGAATTCGAAGCAGGTGTGGCTCTGAACTTAATCAATGAGGCACGAGATGAAGGCTTTATCTTTAGCCTCTTACGTGTTGTTGATGCATATCAGCAACCAGAGGTAAGTGCTAATCCCAGGGCACTGCTATTGCACATTGCAAGAAACAAAAAGGCCCCAATGCTACATCCAACATGACATTATTTAGTACATTACTATGTATTTTATCTATATTCATTCTTCATAACTATGTTTAATTTAGTGCAATACTTTGGCCAAACTATTTCAGGTCTACAACATCACAATAAACACAATTCAGTAGGTTTGACACTACTAATGTTATATCGTTTCAAGTATTTCATCCACTGAGTAGAAAGATGAGTAAACAAAATGTTGCAGCCAACAGCGTGAGGTGCGTGACGTGTTTTTGGTGCCTAAACGTTAAAATTTAAGAAGCGCTATCTGTATTATATATGAGCTACAGTACAGTTAAAACAGGCCAAAAAGCAGAAGCGCCCTAGTAATTATTGTTAAAAAAATCTTTAAAAAAGGAAGTGCAAAAAAACATATTGTGCTATATATATCCGTAGCAGCAACAGTTACATCAGATACCTGTACATCTCCACCCCTCCCCTGGAGGGAATAGATCTCTTAATAAGCTATTCATTCATATGTATGTTCCAGGGCCCACTGATTAAGTGGGATGGGCGAGCTTAAACTAAAGAGAATGGGTCATAAGACCTCCCAAAATTGTTACCAATTTCCATTGAGTCATGCAGTAAATATTCTTAGCAAGCTCAAAACGCAAACCCACTAGATTGTATATATCGATCTATATATTTGTTTCATTTGGAGTGCTACTGGGTTTGTTATCAAATGTATACCACACACACCACACACATCATGTTTGGGTTTTGCGCTTGCTAAGACAGTATATTACAAATTGCATGCAAGAGACTCTGAAACTAAGCTAGGCTATTTAACATTAACCAAAATGAATGTTAGATTAATAGTAACACTTATTCACTAAAGGGAATAACATTTTTAGCCCAGTTTTAGTCCATTCATTTTGTATGATCACATTTGTCAGTGCTAATAATCTGCCCAAGAGGCATTCCCTCTAACATCCCACATTCACTTAAGCCTATTCAGGTTAACATTAGGTTAAGTACAGTAGGTCTTACCTGAAGGTGCCCTTACACCCATCCATCTATCAGACCCTGAAATCTGGGTTGCACTGGAGAGGAGATGGGGGAAGAGAGATGCTGCTGCCAATATGTAGTAAGCAGCTCCTCTCTAGCCAGCAGAGTCCACCGAAACGTCTCTTAGATTAACACAAGTATCGCAGCAAAGCAGCATTCTGCCTTCCCTAATGCTCTATGATATTGAAGTCTTTCCTTTAGCCATAACTCTAGGTCAGGAAACAGATATGGTACAGGAGTAGGTATCCTGTGCTCTCCTAGATGCACATTTAAAGCCATATCCTCCCTGATAATCTCCCTCGTTCTCAACTTTCCAAGTTCACGCTATCTGTCTTTTCTCTCCTTTACCGCCACTTGGGCCAACTACCCAGTTTCTTCATACACTGGCGACACACTTTATTCGAGCTCGGCTAGTCCCACGAATTCGGGTATACCCGGGTGTATTGAGGTTTATGACTGTTTTCTGCCCGAGTGCATTGAGGTATTTTCCAAGCAGGGATTGAAGCATTTTATTCCCGCTGGCTGCAATACTGCACAGTATATATATATATACTGCATTACAATTCATGAATTTATGCCATCTGGTAGACACGCGAAGCATTGCAGCCTATTAAATCCTAATCATTATCATTTAACAGATCAGCCGCCCGTCAGCCAGGCATGAACCCAGGCTGGGAAGGCAAATGCAACGGGGCTTGTCAGAGGTGAGGAGCGGCGCATTCCAGGTATCTGCCAGGTACATACTGGGTATTTGCTCGAATAAAGTGTGTCGGTGCAGTAACTTTGCTGCCTAGTTCAAATATTTCTTTTCCTCTGGCATCCCTACCTTCATTTTAGGTGATTTTATCAGACTTAGTAGCAATTCCAAAGACTCTGCTGCCTAACACCTACTCTCACTAACCTCTTTTAGTCTCTCAGTGGATCAACTCTTCCACCTATCATTATAGAAACTCCATTGACCTTGTATTCTTTCATCTTTGCTCTATATTTCACTTTTCCAACATACTGTACTCTACACTTTCTCTGATTATCACCTGCTTTCTTTCGACCTCACTCTACCTTTTGCAATCCTCACTATTCCTATCTCCTCACACACTCCACGTAACCTGCTCATTCTAGACCCAGTCCAATTCTACAACTCTCTAACCACTGTCCTCACTAGAAATATCCACCTACAACAATATCTTCTCATCAACCCTAGACTAAGCTGCTCTTGCTCCCACTCACAGCACTCATCATCTTTGGCCCCAACCTTAGCACACTAGCACAACTGCTACCTCCAAAAATGTTCTGTCAATCCCTATCCACAACAACAAACCCTCTCCATGCTCCCAAAGCACTCCTGAAATTCTCCTCTCCAGTAACAGTGGAGGTCTCCAAATTCTCCCCTCCTCACCTCATTCAACTTTCTCACTTGACCCCATTCCTTCACATCTCCTCTCCCTATCCCCCACTATAAATCCTATCTTAACTCACATCTTCAGCCTCTCTCAACACTTGTGTACTCCTCTAATCTTTCAAGCATGCTACTGCAACATGTATCCTGAAAACCCCTTCTCTTCATCTCTCTTCTCCCTGAACGGGTTGAAGCAAGGTCCGCTGGAGAGAAGGGATTCATCTTGAGCCAGGTCATATGATAGCCCTATGTAAAACAGCTTTCCTACATTGCTTTGCCATTATTACTACAAGAAAGTCTATGCTTACACAGACATTTAGTAGATAATGTATATTATTAATCTGCATTACAGTACATTGATGTTACAATCCATTCCTCTTCTTAACTTGCTATGGTCTTATTTCTGTTACAGCTTCAGCGCGGAGGCACCGTTTATTACCTAACTCTTGATGTCCTGGAGACAGAATGCTCAATCCTAAGCAGGAAATCATGGACAAACTGTAGTATTCCAATGTCCTTACATCAAAATGCAAGTGCTTTGAAAGCAAATAGCAGTCTTTACTATTGAATGTCTTTTAATTGGATATTCTTTCTTTCCAATATAAACTTAATTATAAGAAGATCACTACATACCATTTACAAACAACACAGGAAGTTATGCATGCACGTCAGTTTGAAAAGCTTGTTAGTTTTCTTCCTTACATATGCTGTAGATCTCCCAGGAGCATAGGTTACCACCACTACTGACCTGGTGGATTTATTTGAAGCAGAGATAGGAAAATTGCAACAGATATAGGTGTACATTTTGATACATCTCATTAAAATATTGCAAGAACTCTCTCTTCCTATAGCTACTCCCTTGTGCTCATTAGCACAAGGGGAGCAAAATTGCAGCAAATCACCTTGAAAAATTAATGTAAAGTGACAGAGTCATAATTACACAATTGACAGAATTTGAACCTACCTTTCGAACATTGACCCAGTTTCCAGTTGATTCATACATTAGGCAGAGATTCTGAAAGCTGTGAGATTGTCACTCCGTGCGATCTGACACAGAAAGCCCCATTTACATCAATGGAGCTTTTCATGTCAGATCGCACAAAATGGCAATCTCCCAGCTTTCAGAATCTCAGCCATAGTGGCATCTAACAAACTATCTCCCTTAATGAGAAACACATTCTGTGAGAAAAATTACTTATTGAATGTGTCAGATTCAATAAATTGACAGCTCTAAAAGAAAATGATGATGAGTTAAAAAAGTTACACCAGATTATAGTATTGATAAAGAGCGATATGAACACATTTACATCCCAGACAGGTCTCCAAACTGCTTGACCAATAATCACATAGCATACAGTGCTCCCACTGTAGCCACGGATTCTGGGTAATAACATGCAAATGAGCACTCATAGTACTTCACTTTTTGGTTCTTATCCACTTTAACATGGCTCCATTTAAGTTTAAGTGTTCTGTTGCACAGAACTTTTAAAACAAAGCCTAAGTCAAAGAAGTGCAGCACCAGTAAACCTACTCTCAGACAACTGTTTCGACCTTTGAGTCTCATTAGTGTGAGAGTAATTGCTGATCTTGCATTGGAAAAATGGTTGGGGTTAAATACCATAAAACAAGTTATGGAGAGTAAAAAGGCGACAAACACTCTCCACCTAACAGAGTATGGTAATTATAAAGCATACTGATGACAACATTCACAGATTTATTCAAATATAATTAATATTTTTTTCTGTCACAGGTATTTGGACAGTGTAAAGCCATTATTTACATAGCCAAGCCATGGAGGATACTGAAGCTGTTCAGCTACAACTGCACTATTAGTCCAGGTACAGAGTGAGGGGGGAAAGGATGAAGCGGCAACTGTGATGGTTAAAAAGAGACAACACATATGAGCACAAGGAGGGAAAGAATTGATTTACAAAAGTTATGCCATAAAAATGACCTTCAAACACTTGCAAGTGTTTTCTTGTAATGTAATGTATATATTTATTTATAGAGAGCCAACAGTGTATGCAGTGCTTTATAAAAATACAATGCAGGGAAAATAATATGACTAATGGTGATAAGTGTAGCACGTAAATGATAACATAAAGGATATCACTAAAAAAATGACAATCTAAGGGCCTCATTCTACAAATTTTGATAACCAACTCATTGAGTCTTTAAGCTGTTCTCACAAAATTTCGCAAAGTCGCTATTCAGAAAGCCTCGATGAGTTGGTGAAATCGTGCGCGGGGAAAGCATTTTTTGGCAATTTCTGGCTCCCAGCCAAACACATCGCACAGAAGACAGCGATAAGCCCAAACTCGCAATTTTGATCAAATCGTGCAATTCTATTAACCTCGATAATCTCATCGGCGCTCTATAATTGCGATTTGATCCTAGATTCTTCTCGCCAGCAAAAGCTGGGATGAAGCTGGTGAGAAGGGTTGCAAGAGAGGAACTTAGAAAAAAAATGCTTTTTCCTGCATAGGATTGATGCCAGGTGTCTCCGGAGCTGATACGTATTAATATCCGCACTGGAGACCGCAGGCATCAATCCAATGCAGGAAAAATGCATTTACAGGCAGCTTCAATACCTTAGCATAATAAATACATTAGCAGTGAATGGGCAAGCAAAAACATTAAAAAAAAATACAATAAAAAACATGAAAAAAGAAATTTACATACATTCAATATTTTTCTTACTTTTAGAAGTTTCACCCTCAGAATCCAGCATATCAGGAAGCTCTCGAGCAAAGATGTCATCTTCCGCAATCCACCGCGATGATCAGCATCAGGTAAAAAATCTTCTTTCTTCCATCGTCTTTCATCTTCTTCCATTTTCTTCTTGCATTATTTCTTTCTTTTCTTTAATCTTCTTTACTTGTTATCCAATGTACCCTAAGTTAAATTCAAAACGGATGTTGACTCATCGGCATCTTAAGCTAAAATGAGACAGAACAAGCCTTACATAAGGCCTGTGACATCACATTTTACGATCAGATGGTACAGGTTCAATCCAATTGGATGCTGTAACATATGACCAGCTTTTAATTTTTTTTTAAAGATGTGACTTTATCTCCAAGGGACTGACATCACATGGTACTACAGCAAATGGGATTGAAGACAATCCCATTGGTTCATGTATCTTGTGATATGTTCCTTTTTAAAAAAGGATGTGACATCACTTTAAGTTACATGATGTCACATCCTTTTAAAAAATGGAACATATCACATGGTACAGGAACCAATGGGATTTTATTAAATCCATGTGGTTTTAAGGATGTGACGTACTAGCCTTGGAGATGACCTCACATCCTTAATAAAAATGTAATAGCCGGTCACATGTTACAGTGTCCAATTGCACAGGACCTGTATCATCTGACCATAAAATGTGACGTTGCAGAACTTATATAAGGTCTGTTCCGTCTCATTTTAGTATAAGATGTGGACGAATCAACATCCGTTTTGGATTTAACATGGGGTACATTGGATTACAAGTAAAGAAGATTAAAGAAAAGAAGGAAATATTGCAAGAAGACGATGGAAGAAGATGAAAGAAGATTGAAGAAAGAAGATTTTTTTACCTGATGCTGATCATCAAAGATGGCGGCGGATTGAGGAGGATGATGTCTTTGGTTGAGAGCTTCCCTATGCTGGGATTCGGAAGATTAAGACTTTAATGGTAAGAAATTTTTTGAATGTATGTAATTTTCTTTTTTCAGGTATTTTTTATTGTATTTTGTTCTTTTTATGTTTTTACTTGCCCATTCACTGATAATGTATTTATCTGTGGCCCTTTAGAGTACAAATAAATGCAGTGACAGACAATGCATTTTTTGGCAAGTGCTTGATTTGAATTAATTGTTATTTTTTCTATTTCTGTTTATTGTTTTGACTAAATTGTTAGGTATTTGTAGGGCTTGTTTTTATTACATTTTAGGTTTGGTTAGGGGTTTAATTTCCTTAATTGTTCTGTTTTTTAGGCTTTTTAGTTCTTATATTCTTGTGGTGCTTGGGTTTTTGTTTTTATAATTGTGTATTTTTGGGCCTGTTGATTTTTATTAGGTTGTCCATTGACTGCTATAGTGGCTTATCATGCCCATGTTATATGGGCATGATGTACCACTGTGCCAATCAATTGGTAGAGAGTGAGAATAGTGGCCCCGGGGTGGGTGGTTAGGCCTCCCGGGTGAGTAGCGGGGGAGGGAGCTAACCCCTTGAATACTACAGCGGTTATTAACCGCTAAGGTGATTAAGGGGTTAGGGGTTATTAGATTGTATTTTTTATTATTCTGTATCTGCCAACGGAAGACATGGACACGGAGGGTGATTATGAGGATGAGCTTCATCCTGGCAGGGGTAAGTGCAAGTTGTATTTACTTTATTTATGCTGGCTGGCTAATGTTTTGTTTAGAATGGGCAAATGAGCTATTATCCATATCTGGATAATAGTAATATTGCCCATTACTGTACTGTATGAGCTGGGGGGGGGGAATTGTTGGAGGTAGAGGAAGTGGGTATTAGAGTTGTTGTTTTTATTTATGTTTATTTGGGGTAGAGGGATTGGATGTAGGGGGTAATTGCTCCAAGGGTGGATATTGAGGCTTACCGCATGGGTAGAAGGACTGGTTAACCCCTTTGTTACCATAGGGGTTCCCACTGCTATGGTAGTAAAAGGGTTAACTCCTCCTGCAACTTTCCAGGCAGACCTAAGCACCCACCCTGGGTCGTTCATCCACCCCTCTGCTCCCAATAAAAAGGATATTCAAGTTTAACCCCTTCATTGCCTTAGCCGCTATCCACTAAGGTAATGAAGCTGTTTTATTTTAATACTAGTGTGCCTGAGCAGGGGGAATCCGGAGCAGAACCGCATTGATTTCAGGTCTGGGGACCCCCTGCTTTCCAAGATACAGCCCGTGTTATGGGGTGCCGGTATCCCCAATGCAATGCAATGTCACTTGACTGGGACATCTAAATGCATAGGAGATACTGGCACCCCATACCGGGGCCTGTATCTCGGAAAGCAGGGGATTTCTGGAACTTAAATCAATGCGGTTCTGCTCCGGAGACCCCTTGCTCACCTGTACTAGTATTAAAAAAAAAATTAAACTGTGCGATCGCTTGCGAGATATGTGCAGGGAGAGATGTCTCTCTTTGTGTAGCTGGGCCATATCGACGGGGTAGAACTTTGAATGAGATCTCATCGCTGCTGTCCCATACGGTTTGGGAATTTTCCTATCGCATTGTTTGAGAGGTCTTCAGATTCTTTCTGAGTACGGTGATAACGCATCTGAAAAACCATTTGATGGGAACAAGCCAAACCGTGTGAGATAGCAGCAAACTCGTTGAAGCTACTAGAATACGCCTCTAAGTATTGTTTATTCAGCAACTGGAGTAAGAAGACATGTTTGAAACACCTACTCAGCTGCAGTAATACTTCACTTACAGTAGCTTCCTTATTCAATATTATATATCATCTCTTTCCTTTAGCTTTAGTTTCTATTACAGGCCGGGCAATGTTAATGTCTTGCAATTAATAGGAGGATGGAACTTTTTTTTTATTTATAACTGGTATTTTTTAACAGCACAACAAACATACAAGAAAATCCATACAATCCATGTGTGGGCTATACAGTATGTAGTTCGGTATTGCTTTTATCTAAGTTACAATAATCAATCCCATAGTGAGTTCTTTTAAAATTAGATCTGCATGACACCTCAATGTTTAACTTAAATGAAGCTTTCAAAACTAAGCTAAGATTTGTCATTAAATGTAACTCTGTAGCTGAATGTAGAAATTCTTTGTCAGTTACCTTGCTGACCGATATGACTCCTTTATAGAGTTGAACTTATGGTGCTCCTTGCATTATCTCATTTACAAGGCAGGCACTTCACTGCTGTTCTGTTTTCTGGGACTACCCTGTCTTCAGATAGTATATAGCTTCCTATCTTAAAGTTCAATCACACTAAACTAACCTGAGCTCATTAAAAAAAATATATTCAAACATAATAAAATAGAAACATTAACTTGAACTTTGAACTGCTAACTCTAAAACAAAACAACACAACAACAACTGAGATGAAAGGGATGGGAAGTATTTTTATATTACAGGATTAACTCCTCTCTCTCAGTGATGTCACAAACATTAGGGAAATGAAATGGACTAAAAGGATAGTATATTCACTTTACTCATAATAACATTAATCCATTATCTTCAGTGTAAGAACGGATTATGGTAGACTTCCATTATGGAAAGATATTGTATATATTACTAGTAGATATTAAAATAATTTTTAACCAAAACCGAGGGGGTTATTTATTGAACAGTGATATGCCAAATAATGCACTATTGCACGGAAAATACTATTGAAATCAGTTGTAGTTTCTGAGCGATTGTGCCCCAATCAGCACTACCACAGTTTAATGAATAACCCTATGATTATGTCAGATGTATAACTCTTTTGGTAACAGTTCCTTCCAGGTTAATTGTGAAAATGTGCCCTGACTGTCCTACCAGAATAAAAGAAGTCACACCTGAAATCAGAAAGAAGGCAGACCAACTTCTTAACGAATACAACAAAAAGAGCAACCAGATGAGATATTTCAAGATTGATCATATAGAAAGAGTTTCAATGCAGGTAAACTAACAATTAATTTCAACTAGATTCTCATGTTAAATTTAATGGCAAAAAATAGTACAGCAATAGTACACTTTGGACCTCATGCAGTAAGCAGAGATAAACCACTTTTCGCCAAAAAAAGCCTAATGCGATTTAGTAAGCCCTGATAAGTGGGCAATAAGATAACTTTTTGGCAAAAAACTTTTGCCGGAAAAAAAAATCAGCAAGCTCGTGCTATTCTAGTAGCCCCGATTAGATTATCGAAGCTAATCGCTGCACTTGAATTGCGATGTCTTCTCCAAATTCACTCCAACTCCAACTCACCAGGAAAAGTTGGCATGAAGGTGGTGAGAAGCTGCCGATAAGTGGCAAGACGGCAGTTAGAAAAAAAAAGCATTTTTCCAGCATAGGATTGATGCCGGGAGACTCCGGAGCGGATTTCAATTAATATAAACACCAGAGACCCCGACTTCAAGCCCATGCAATAAAAATGCATTTAAAGCCAACTTCATTACCTAATGAAGGCAATGAAGGGGTTAAGGGGCAACAGCAGCTTTATTGGGGGCAGGGGGGGTGAGTGAATGGGGTACTTGGCCTTTCACTCACCCCCTCTGCCCCCAATAAACATTACAATATGCACTAAGCACCAATACATAACCCACCCCCTGTACCTCCACAAAAAAACCTTTTATTTAATTTCACACAGTAGCGAGTGTACCCGGGTGGAGGCCTAGCTACTCACCCCGGAGCCAATATACCCACCATGTACCTATTGATTGGTGTAGTGGTACATCATACCGATATAATATGGGCCTGATAAGCCACTAAAGCACTCAATGGTAACCCTATTCCAAAAGCATGAAGGCCAAAACTCAACAACATTAACATCTAAAAAACACTATTCAATAATTAAAAACAGTAGCCAACCAATTAAATAAATAGAAGTAGTATCCAACTAATCAATTAATTTCAAACAGTAGCAAACAAATCAATTAAATATAAAATCAACTATCCAACACATTGCTTAAAAGCAAGGAGCCAACACAAGAAATCATTAATTAAAAATGCTAATCAATAAATAAAAATACAACAGAAGCCAGCAAAATGACATAGAAACACATCCACAGAATAATCACAAATAGAAAAAAGAACACACAAAACAAAGCAAGCATTTGCCCAAAAAATGCATTGACTAATAATGTATTTATCTGTATTTATCTGTACCCTAAATGGGTACAGATTAATACATTATGAGTCAATGTGCAATGTAAAACATAAAAAAAATATCCAATCGGAAAATCTGAAAAAAATACATTTTCATACATTCAATATTTAACTTACCTTTATATGTGTTGGCCCTCTGTATCCAGAGGTATCAGGAAGCTTTCGTACCGCAAAGTCATCCAACTCAATTATGAAATGTTACTGCATTTCATTTCAGCCTCAGCTTCCCGAGTTACAGGCCCAGATATGGGTTGCCGGTATATTCTTCATTATTTAAATGTCCCGCGTCTTGTGATGTGGACGATTTAAAAATATCGGTACCTGATGCATCATACCAGGGCTTGTAACTCGTGAAGCAGGTGGTTGCTGAGGCTGAAATAAAAGCGCTTTATCTCAGGAGACCCCCTGCTCCTGCACACTATTTATAAAAATTACATTAAAGGAGCTTCATTACCATAGCAGATAGCCGCTACGGTAACAAATGTGTTAAAAATTTTATTGTGATTTTATTACTAGTGCATTGTAGCAGGGGGTTTCCGGAGGAGAACTGCATTGATTTGAGGTCCAGGAATGCCCTGCTTCCCAAGATACGGGCCCCGTTATGGGATGCTGGTATCTCCTATGAATTTAAATTGTCACATGTTCGTGGGAATCAAAAGCATAGGAGATACTGGCACCCCATAACGGGGCCTGTATCTTAGGATGCATGTGTCCCCGGACATGAAATCAATGCGGTTCTACTCCGGAGAGCCCCCGCTCATCTACACTAGTAATAAAATTCCAAAATTATTTTTTTTATTTGGGCTGAGATTTGTGCAGGGAGAGGCATCTCTCTCTCTGCAGCAGATAGAACTCACCGGGGAGCTCTTTTTAGAGGGACGGTCTTCTCATCACCGGCTTCTCGCCATGATTGCAAATGTTGCTATCACTGGTATTCAAGGCTTTCTGCATACCGTGATAGCAACGCTATCAAAAATGGCGATTTAAAAACCCTAGCAATTTTTTTATCTGCGCTAACTGCATGAGGCCCTTTATCAGCATTTGACTCATTGAAATGTTTTGAACTGCAATATGTCACTAATTCCTGCCGAAGCAGAATCCATGGTTGCATTCAGAATATAAAAATCTCTAGATTAGACTCCCTTACCTTGTTACAGATATATCATTCTTTAATCTGACAAAGTTGTATCTATTTTCCTATTGAAAGAGTCAGCTAGGAATATTATGAGTGAACTAAGGGGCCTATTCAGGTAGCTTTGATGGTGATTTAAGGTTGCTTTGATGGTGATTTATTGACTGTTTTGAGCACTTTTCAAGTGATTTTACATGTGTAGCTATTCATAAAGCTCTCATAGCAAACTTGCTTAAAAACTGCTTCTTCTAGATCGGTCATGGTCTTGCTCAGAAAAAAAGATTGTTAGCTCAAACAATGATCAAACTCGCATTTTTGGACAGATCGAGCTCTTCACGTAGCTCCGAGATTCACATTGCGGCTGCAAATCACAGGTTCTGATCTCGCTACCTGAAGGGTAGGATCAGCAATGTGAATCTGATGGAAAAAATGTATTCTTACTGCATAGGATTAATGCTGGTTGCCTTGGAGCTGACACACATTAAAACCAGCTACAGAGACCCCCTGCATCTATCTTATGTTATAAAATTACATTTACAGGCAATATAATTTCCTTAGTGGCTAAGCGCTAAAGTAATGTAGGGGTTAAATACTTGTGTCCAGTTTGTTGGGAGAGGAGGGGGTGAGTGAAGGTTGGAGTTGCCAGAGGGTGGGTGTTTAGGCCTACAAGGAAGGTTGCAGGAGGAGTTAGACCCTCCATTACCTTATCGGTAATGAAGTGGTTAACCCATCCCGCTACCCACCTGGTAGGCCTAAACACCCACCACGGGCCAAATACTACCTTCATCCACCTCTTTACCCCCAGTAAACATTCAAATACAACACAACAACCATTAATATCAAATGCACCCATTGATTGCCAGTGTGGTTACCTATGTCCTAACTGGGAGCAAAGATAACCCCAATGGCAATGAATGGGCACTCTACTATCCACCCCCTCTACCACTAACAACTCCCCCCCCCCTCCCCAACACATACAGTACAGTAATGGACAAAATCCCTATTATCCAGATCAGAATAATAGCGCATTTGCATATTAAAAATAAATCATTACCAACCAGCATATATTGTAGTAAATTAAGTTGTACTTACCCCTGCCAGGATGAAGGCTACCCTCATCCTCATCTTCAACCTCTTCATCCTCCATGGGCAGCAACATTAAAATTAAAAAACAAACTACTGCACCGACACACTTTATTCGAGCAAATACCCAGTATGTACCTGGCAGATACCTGGAATGCGCCGCTCCTCACCTCTGACAAGCCCCGTTGCGTTTGCCTTCCCAGCCTGGGTTCATGCCTGGCTGACGAGCGGCTGACCTGTTAAATGATAATGATTAGGATTTAATAGGCTGCAATGCTTCGCGTGTCTACCAGATGGCATAAATTCATGAATTGTAATGCAGTATATATATATACTGTGCAGTATTGCAGCCAGTGGGAATAAAATGCTTCAATCCCTGCCTGGAAAATAACGCAATGCACTCGGGCAGAAAACAGTCACAAACCTCAATACACCCGGGTATACCCGAATTCGTGGGACTAGCCGAGCTCGAATAAAGTGTGTCGCCAGTGTATAGGCCATTAACCCTTTAATTAACTTAGTGGTTATTAACTGCTATAGAAATTAAGGGGTTAACCACTTCCACTACCCACCCGGGAGGCCTAACCACCCTCCACGGGGCACCTATCCCCATCACCACACATACAAATTGGCAAAAGCACTAGTAGCCAAAAATGGCTAATAGCATGTTTGCGCATTTGTTTTCAAAACAAAAGAAATATACAATAAAATAACATTGACATATCAGTTCAATACAATACTCAGTAGCCAATAACCCCATTTATTGCCATTGTGGCAATCCAGGCCCAAAACAATCACAAAATAAAATACATTACATTAAAAAAAAAAAAAAAACATATGCCAAAAAAATGCATTGATTGTCAATGTGCATATCTATACCCTCAAAGAGACATAGATATACACATTGTCAGTCAATGGGCATTGTAAAAAAAAACACAATTAAATAAAATACAATCAATGTGTTTCTTACCTTTGTCAGGATGAACATTCCTCCTCCTCATCCAACAGCGGCACCCTCTCTTGCCCCACGATGTAATGATCCTCAACAGCATGATGATAAGAAGTCTGTGATCCTGAGTTGCTTGAAGTAGAGTCTTCGATGAGTAGTTCTTCTCTCTTCCTTCTTTCTTCTCTTTTTTCTTCTCCAACAGGAGATGTTTATCCAATGGTTTCTTGGGGTCAAATGAGATGTGTGACATCACCAAAAAGGGAGGGAGACATGCTACCTGATTGTCTTGCTTCCCTACTATTTTGGTGATGTCCAATCACAACAAAAAAGGAAAGACATCACATGGTACATCCACAAATCTGATTGGTGAATGTACCATGTGATGGCTTCCATTTTCTTTTTGCTGAAATTATGTCATCTTAAAGAGAGGGAAGCATATCCTACCTGATTGGATTCCTTCCCTCCTTTTAAGATGATGTCACATCCTTAAAAAAAATACAAGCCATTGCATGGTACATCCACCAATCAGAATGATGGATGTACCATTTGTCAGTCAAACATGAAACCACAGGCCTTATATAAGGTCTGTAATGTCTCATTTGATCCCAAGAAGCTGTCACATCAACATCTCTTGGACCTGTTGGAGAATAAAGAAGTAAGAAAAAAGAACTACTTACCCATTCCCTCCTCTTCAAGCTACTGAGGTTCATGGACGTCTTTGCACTATTCTTCTGAGGATCATTGTATTGTAGGGCAAGAGTAGGTGTCATTGTTGGATGAGGAGGATCAATGTTCTACACAACAAAGGTAAAAAACAGATTGATTGTATTTTATTTAATTGTGTTGTTTTGTGTGGTTTTTTTAGGATGCCCATAGACTGGCAAAATGTTTATCTATTCCACTTTGAGGGTATATATAATTACATTGACAATCAAGGTATTTTGGGGGCAAATGTTGCACTTTTTTAATCTTTTTTATTTTGTGGTAGTTTTTTTTTAAAGTTAGCTCGTTTATTGCCATTGTGGCAACACATGCCCATATAGTGTGCATGTTTTATCACAGTGACCTGGGTGGTTAGGCCTTTTGGGTGGGTAGTGGGAGGGGTTACACCTTCAGTACCTTAGCTGTAGTTATTAAATCTGTTAAAGTTCAAAGAGAGTATATCTGTTGGGTCTCGTTTGACATAAATAGTTATCCAATTTGTTGTTTTGTAGTATATGGGTTTCCCCCACATCTTTACTTTAAACATGCAGTATGTGACTTATTTTATTCTTCTTTTCTGTATTCATAGATTTTGGATACTGTTTCAGCTTTGGAATCTATAATGTTCAAATTCAAAATCCTAAGACAATGTATGTGGTCCGATGTAATTAAGACAGGTTTATCTGTGATATCGTTGTCCTGATATTTGGGGAGGGCATGTGTATATAAAATAGAAAAACATACAAAATATAGTGCAATATGTTTTAACAGTAATGTGGTCTGTTGATCTTGAAATCCAGTGAAGTGTGTACTCGTAAATTCCTCATTCTTTGCATGCGTATCCAAAACAGTGGCAATATTGTATCTTTATGTTGTCTGTCTCAGATGTTTCTATATCCCATAAAGTCTGATCACCTTCATTCATAAAGTAAATGCCCAACATAGTGTGTACTCGTATACATTTTTTATCAATAGATAACGCTAAGAATGCACTCACATGGTGTCAAATGTAAACTCGCATTTAGGTCAATTAGTGGAGCCCAACCTGTCAGGGTATATTAGGGTTAGGGTTAGGGTCTCTCTGCCTTCCTCTGCTCAGCTCGCGTTGCTCCTTCATGTCCCGTACTTCTGGATCAAATCTCCTAGCTGGATCTCAGGTGGGCGGGTAGGTTGCGCGGCATTCTGTGTCCTACATTAGCAGGTCTGATACCAAACTACCGGTTTCCTGAAACGCCTGAGATCTAGCCAGGAGATTTGATCTGAAAGTAAGGGACGTGAAGGAGCAATGCGAGCGGAGCAGAGGAAGGCAGAGAGAACGCCGATACACCCTGACCGGTCGGGCTCCACTAATTGTTCAAATTGCGAGTTTACATTTGACACCATGTGAGTGCATTGTTATCATTATCTATAGATAAAAATGTTATACGAGTACACACTATGTTGAGCTTTTTACTTTATTAATGGATGTGACCAGACCTTATGGGATAAAGAAACATCTGAGACAGACACCATAAATGTATTTATTTATAAAATATTTTACTAGGAAGTAATACATTGAGAGTTACCTCTTGTTTTCAAGTATGCCCTGGGCATAGAGTTAAGATAAATAATACATGGTTACAAATACAGTTACATAAGTGAACAGGTACAAGACATTGCATGCACAGTTAAATAAAATATATATTATAGGTGTATGTAACAGTTACAGACCAGATGAAAGATACAATATTGCCACTGTTTTGGATACGCATGCAAAGAATGAGGAATTTGTGAGTACACACTTCACCGGATTTCAAGATCAACAGACCACATTACTGTTTAAACATATTGCACTATATTTTTATGTTTCTCTATTTTGCATACATCTGCGCTCCCCAAATATCTGGACAACTGTTTACATTGGAAAATAATCCAGAAAGGGTTTGAGCTGCGAAGTATACTTTTTTGATTTATATATCACTGAATTTTGTATAATATACTCACGATCCATTTTTGGATTTATATTCACTTGTAAATATCAAAGATATTTATCTTATCATAAGAGAGTATTTGATCTAAGATCCTGTTGTGGGTAACACTTGTTTTGCACTTGTTACTGTGCGATACAAATGAGAAAACTGCCTCATTTGATATCAGCCGGCTATACTGTATAACTAGCAGAATATTAAAACTGAGATCATTCTGTATGATGACAGTACTGCACCGACACACTTTATTCGAGCAAATACCCAGTATGTACCTGGCAGATACCTGGAATGCGCCGCTCCTCACCTCTGACAAGCCCCGTTGCATTTGCCTTCCCAGCCTGGGTTCATGCCTGGCTGACGGGCGGCTGATCTGTTAAATGATAATGATTAGGATTTAATAGGCTGCAATGCTTCGCGTGTCTACCAGATGGCATAAATTCATGAATTGTAATGCAGTATATATATATATACTGTGCAGTATTGCAGCCAGTGGGAATAAAATGCTTCAATCCCTGCTTGGAAAATAACCCAATGCACTCGGGCAGAAAACAGTCACAAACCTCAATACACCCGGGTATACCCGAATTCGTGGGACTAGCCGAGCTCGAATAAAGTGTGTCACCAGTGTAATTGAAAATTATAAATAGGAAGCACGGTAAATTTAAACTACTGCAAAGTCTACAAGTGTAGAAGCATCTATAAAAAACAGCATCAAATACACAGATTTAACTCCTTAAACATGGCACTGATATAGCCTCATTTTTGTACTAGGGAACTGTACAAGTACCTTTAACTGGTTATCATGGTTTTCTTTTACAGTGGGTGTTTGGTCCTTCATATTTTGTCGATTTTACCATAAAGGAAACTGACTGCCTGAAAACACAGAGTGATGTTAATCTTTTAAACTGTAATTCCCTAAAAGACAGTGAAGCGGTAAGTGAAGAATTTGCACTCACTCAGATGGGGTTCTCTGTCTATTGCATGTTCAGAGCCAATATGCACTTAATTAGAGCAATGGTGGTGGGTGGCTGTGATGGTAGTGGCAGCCTGACACTGCACATTAAAGGTTAATCCCGCTGGTGTCCCCTACTCATCAAGATGGCAACCTATGTTTCAGGTCAAAATGTCCATCTGTGTACAGGCAAAATTGCTGTCCACCTCATTTAATATGTGGCTGTTATATAATAATAATAATAATAATAATAATAATAATAATAATAATAATAATATTTCCACTTATTATTTTTTCTTGTTTAGAAATATTCAATACTTCAGAAGATCGTTTTACAGCAGACAAAGTCAATTTATTCTTAAATATTTGCTTAAAAAAGTTTTAGTCAATGATTGCAAACATGTGCTTCTGATGTTAATTCTGGAACAAAGGAACTTGTCTCTCACATTCTGCCAATTAGATGGTATATGCAGTGTGTGCTTGAAGAGGGTTCAGGCAAAGAGAAAGACTTGCGGAGAGTAACTGGTAGTTATAGATTACTATCTCTGCCCCCTTTCTGCCTTTTGGTGAAGAACAAAGAACATTGAAACTACTTCAGTTCAGATTTCCTATCAGGTCTATACTCAAGTCAACCACCAACATCTGCTATGCATCCGATCTCACTTAGGATTCAGTTCAATTTGTTACATTAAAAGTCAAAATCCTACAACATATTATCAATACAATTGTCTTGATATAAATTCTCATTCATACATTTGAATAGAATAAATGGATTTCTAACAGTGGCCTGCAGCTAGTCATCTGTAGGAGTTAGTGAGATGTTCTTTCTCAGTGTGACCCAATATGAGAATACAAATAGGGAGTTTGTGCAACATGCTACAGTCTAGAACACCTCCACTGTGGATTTGTTGGTTGGATTTCAGTACATGTCAGTAAGAAGAAACATGATAAATGCCAATCGCACTGCAAAGAGGGAGGAATAAGAATCATAGATACAATATTGCAAATTTAATAGTATTGACCTGTGAATAAGAGTGGTTTTAACTTACAAGTTAAAAGTGGCTAATTTTTTTCTGCTAAAACTGACTATACCTTTCTCTTACAGCATGTTGGGTTCTGCAAAGGTAGTGTGTATAGCACTCGTCCTAATGAAGAAGATGTTGCTGTGACCTGTGAAATATATGAACAAAAGGTATTTAACCAATTTTCAGTAACAATGCTAGGTTTACAGTTTTAACTTAATATCTTGTAAATGAAAGGATAGCTATCTCTCCATAATCACAGGCAAAGCAAAACATTCAAGTCTTTATTTAGTAAGCAGTGATATGCCACAGGTAGACATCTTCTGGACATCTTCTGGTCCATGCAAGTGGGTAGGCTGCAAAGTGTCTTCTACAGTCGGAAGGTGTCTTTCGGCACAGCTTAGTAAATATGTCTCTGAATGTGTTACTGCCTCCTCTGGCTGTAAGGGGTGTTTCCTGGACCTTAAAATGCATGGCACAGCAACATGCTACAGGTAGGACTGTTTCTGTAGCCTACCCTATCCAGTTTCTCTCATTTTATATGATAAAGGAAGCTCATCCCAATGCAAGTCAATGAAAGATGAAAATATTTTAATCTATTTCATCTATTTTCTAAACTTTGTTCATTGGCACTCGAGCTTTCACATGTTCAAATTGATGACAACATCTCCCAAATCTGCTACTGTACAAACTGCTCATAACTCTTCACATCCTTTGGCATGATGTAATCACAATCCAGGGGGGCCCTTTCATTTAGGGTACTAGATGAAGAAATATTATTGCATATTTTGTTAATAATACACATAATATACACTACCAATAAAAATACAATTTAAAATATCTCTGGTACCTAAAGATCCCTTGTAACAATTTCTATGATTGACATTCATGCTGAACCAAAAAGAGCTATCACATCCAAAAATGGAACTATGGTAAGAAATGCATTTTTGTTCAAAGCATACCAAAAAATACATGTATTTAAAAGTTCTAGTAGCCGTATTTATTATGGGGAAGAATAGCAGGACTGTAGATTGTGAGTATGGCCCTTAGAAAATGTAACCTTAACCCTAACCCAACATGAGAGTTCTTCATAGAATAAATTATAGTGTACAGAGCTATTAAAACCTCAGAGGTCTCTTCTTCAAGTGTACTCTTATACATGTTCTCCTTTAAAAGTTATTTTTGTATCCTCAGATGTGGTAGTTCATGGGGAATTTTTGGCCAAAAATGCACTAAATGGGGAATATAAATTACGACCCTAAAACCTTCGAGGTTTTGAAAAAATGTCATGTTTGTCCCTAAAAGCTATCACAACAGACAACAAATCTAAACAAAGATTCTAATTAATCTAACCTTTGTTTTGTTTCTACCAAATGTTATTTTCTATGTTCCTATTAGTAATATTAGTAATATATTTTTTAAGGATCATCATGGACATCATAAAAATCCAGTGGAAAAATCAAGCCATACACCTGAAGATGGACAAGGAAACCTTGATTCCACAGGACACAACAAAGATGAACCTGGTACACATAAGCATCATCATAAACATTGTCCATCATATAGAGGTCATAAACATAATCATCCCCATCATCATGACCATCAAAATCAGACATCATCACATACAAAATCTCCTCCTAGTCCTCACCATGACCATCAAAACCATACTTCCTCTGAAAAACACCCTCCTCCTCATCATGACCCTCATCATCATGACCATCAAAACCATACTTCCTCTGAAAAACACCCTCCTCATCATCATAACCATCAAAACCATACCTTGTCTGAAAATGATGACAGCTCATCAGAAGAACATACTCACCAGAAACTATTTAATAAAAAATCTAAAGGGTCTGTTGAATTGTATTATCTTGATAAGGAAACTGATGTTCTACCAGCTCCTGCAATCTCTCACCAACCCCCTCCACCAGTAGTTCCAGTTCTTTGCCCTATTCCTGGGCCCTTCTTTCCTCATGGCAAACCTAAAATTCTAGACTTCCCGGATTCTCCTTCACAGTTGGGAACCTGTCCTGGAAAAGAAAAGCACAACATCCCTTACGTTTTAAAACTGTTGCCTCATGCATAATACTATTAAACATCTCAACATCAACCAAAATGTTCATTTTATGAAAACACAAATAAACAATACTGATACTTAAACATCAGGTTTCTTTGACCCGTGTTTGTATTTTTACAGTATTAATAATTTACTAGGTAAATTGGCAGACTTGTTTAGGTCAAGTAGTTCTTATTTGTCATCATATTCTATATTTCTATGTAGAACTCAATTTCTGCTAGTTTAATCCATTAATTTCAAGGAGGGTGTTTAATTTCTATAATTCTCCTTTGTTTGGGTCAGTGCAGACTTTATTGTTTCCTTCAGTTTCAGTAATGGCAAATATTTGTCTCATAAATTATCTTCCCCCTATTATCACTTCATTTTATTATTTGTTTACATCATGTTAGTTCTGCTATGGGTTTTTGTGTTGAGGTTGCCCTAAATTATATATTCTCCATTGATAGGGAGCTTTGGCTAGGTGTACGTATATATAGAGATCAGGATCATTAAACAGTGAAGCATATTATAATTGGAAGGGTGGGAAGATTACTCCACTATAAATATAAAATATTTCTTTCAGTCCTTCACAGCCTTGAAAGGTAAACAACTGAATTAGGTTTCTCTACTTTATACAGGCATGCCCCGCATTAACGTACGCAAAGGGTCCAGAGCATGTATGTAAAGCGAAAATGTACTTAAAGTGAAGCACTACCTTTTTTCCACTTATCGATGCATGTAATGTACTGCAATCGTCATATACGTGCATAACTGATGAAAATAACGCATTTATAACAGGCTCTATAGTCTCCCCACTTGCACACAGCTTCAGTACAGGTAGGGAGCTGGTATTGCTGTTCAGGATGTGCTGACAGGCGCATGTACAAGCTGCCATTTGCCTATTGGGTGATATGTCCTTTCTCGCGAGTGTACTTAATGTGAGTGTCCTTAAACAGGGGTATGCCTGTATTAAATTGTATCTCAGAAACACACTGAGAACGTTTTCAATGTAATACCATTAAAAAAAGGAAATTCTGCCCTCCAGTGCATTAGTCCTAAAGTTATAAAGCTCTTAATCAAATACTGTACAAAAACAGTGCAATAGTACAGTACAGTGGCATCCCAGTGAAACTAAATGATCCAAGTGTGTGAAAATACAGATTCCTTGTGTGTACAGATGCAGTGGCCATTATCCGATCATTTCTGAATTGGTTTTCGAGATCTCCCTGAAATTCTTTAAAAATTTGCAGCATCAGACTAATGGCCCATTGGATTAACAAAGCAGGTGCCCCTGCTGTATTAATCCTACAAGGTCTACCTGTCTGTAAGAGATGCGCAGTAAGAGAAAGGATGAATCAGTCACTCTAACAACGCGCCTCTAACAGGGTGATCATGGGGTTTTTATTTAATTTTAAGCACTACAGTATTGTAGCAGGGGGTCTCCGGAGCTTAACCGCATTGATTTCAGGTCTGGAGACCCCGTTATGGGGTGTCGGTATCCTCATGTTAAAATCCTGTGGCTTACGTGACTGTGGGATCTAAACAAAGCAGAGGGATACCAGCTCCCCATTACGGGGCCTGTATCTCAGGAATTAGGGGGTCCCCAAAGCTGAAATAAACTTTGTTCAGCTCAGAAGACCCCTTGTTCCTGCACACTAGTATAAAACACCCCTGCCCCCCCAAGACAAAATCATTACCTTAGCGGATAGCTGCTAAGATAATTAAGCTACTTACATTTTAGTTTTCTTCATAGTGTGCCTGAGCAGGGGGTTTATTTCAGGCAACAAAGGTAATGTCCCAGCACTCTTGAGAATAAACTGAAAAAACACTGGAATATGCCAAAAATGGATTGTATTGTAATATAAATTTACAATAAGGGATATAATAGGGTTGAAAGTTAGGGTTAGGGTTGAAAGTTAGGGTTAGGGTTGAAAGTTAGGGTTAGGGTTGAAAGTTAGGGTTAGGGTTGAAAGTTAGGGTTAGGGTTGAAAGTTAGGGATAGGATCTGTGTTTGGATTTGTGTTAGGCATAGGGTTATAGGGGGATACGAATTTTTAGGTATGTGAGGTCATTTAGATACTTGGCCAATGAGAGTGTTGTGCTGAACGTGGTGTTTAATTAAGTATTATAGGCTAAAGCAGTAAAATTCAGGGCATTATTGAAAACCCTGCTCTTTGATTGGTTAATATTCCGGGCTTTATCCACAGTAATGCCCTGAATTTCAGCAGTTTGCAAAATGCAGTTTTCAATCTGTTTATTTCCAGCCAATCAGCTTTCAGAACAGCTGAGACAGGGCAGGGGATTGGTTTGAATTAAGTAAAAGCTTTGAGACATGGCAGGGGATTGGTCAAAAAGTATCAGCCACGGTTTGACTCCTCCCCCTCCCGAACTGACTGAGATTTTCTGAGCAGATTCTGTTGAATTGGGGGGAGGGGGGAGAGACTGCAAAGAAGTAACTGTGTTGTGTATAGAGGTGCAGTGTTGTGTGTGTGTGGGGGGTGTAGAGGAGCTGTGTTGTGCTGTGTTGTGTGTAGAGCTGGGGGGGAGAGTGCAAAGTTTAGTAAGTGACTGCAGTGTGTGTTGTGCTGTTGTATGTGTAGCAGCTAGCACTATCCCCTGTGCTCGCCACTACTAACACTACACCCCCAGTATGCTAGCACTGCAACCTGTGCTCCCCACTACTAATTGCACCCCCAGTATGCCCGCACTGCACTCTGTGCTCCCCACTACTAACACTGCGCCCCCAGTATGCTCGCACTGCCCCCTGTGCTCCCCTCTATTAACACTGCACCCCAAGTGTGCTAGCACTGCACTCTGTGCTTCCCACTACTAACACTGCGCCCCCAGCATGCTAGCACTACACCCTGTGCTCCCCACGACTGACTCTGCACCCCCAGTATGCTAGCACTGACCCCTGTTCTCCCCACTACTAACACTGCACCCCCAGTATGCTAGCACTGCCCACTGTGCTCCCCACTACTAACACTGCACCCCCAGTATGCTAGCACTGCCCCCTGTGCTCCCCACTACTAACACTGCGCCCCCAGAATGCTAGCACTGCACCCTGTGCTCCCCACTACTAACACTGCACCCCACGTATGCTAGCACTTCCCCCTGTGCTCCCCACTACTAACATTGCGCCCCCAGTATGCTAGCACTGCACCCTATGCTCCCCACTACTAACACTGCAAAAGTGGGAGGGGCTTAAAAATGGGTGTGGCTTAATAGAAAAGTGGGAGGGGCTTAATAGAAAAGAGGGAATGGCTTAACAACTGTGGGAGGGGCTTAAAAATTGGTGTGGCTTAATAGAAAAGTGGGAGGGGCTTAATAGAAACGTGGGAGTGGCTTAAAAATGGGTGTGGCTTAATAGAAAAGTGGGAGGGGCTTAAAAGAAAAGTGGGAGTGGCTTAAAAGTGGGTGGAGTTAGGGTTAGGGTTAAAAGTGAGGGTTGGATTAGGGTTAGGGTTAGGGTTGAAAGTGAGGGTTGGGTTAGGGAAAGGGTTAGGGTTGAAAGTGGGTGGGGTTTAAAAGGGAAGGGGCTTAAAAACGGTGGGAGGGGCTTAAATATGGGTGTGGCTTAATAGAAAAGTGGGAGGGGCTTAATAGAAAAGAGGGAGTGGCTTAACAACTGTGGGAGGGGCTTAAAAATGGGTGTGGCTTAATAGAAAAGTGAGAGGGGCTTAATAGAAAAGGGGGAGTGTCTTTAAAATGGTGGGAGGGGCTTAAAAATTGGCGTGGCTTAATAGAAAAGTGGGAGGGGCTTAATAGAAAAGAGGGAGTGGCTTAACAACTGTGGGAGGGGTTAAAAATGGGTGTGGCTTAATAGAAAAGTGGGAGGGGCTTAATAGAAAAGTGGGAGTGGCTTAAAACAGGTGGGATGGGCTTAAAAATGGGCGTGGCTTAATAGAAAAGTGGGAGGGGCTTCATAGAAAAGAGGGGGTGGCTTAAAAACGGTGGGAGGGGGTTAAACATAGGTGTGGCTTAATAGAAAAGTGGGAGGGGCTTAATAGAAAAGAGGGAGTGGCTTAAAAACGGTGGGAGGTGCTTAAAAATGGGTGTGGCTTAATAGAAAAGTGGGAGGGGTTTAATAGAAAAGAGGGAGTGGCTTAACAACGGTGGGAGGGGCTTAATAGAAAAGAGGGAGTGGCTTAAAAATGGGTGTGGTTTAATAGAAAAGTGGGAGGGGCTTAATAGGAAAATGGGAGGGGCTTAAAAAGGGGTGTGGCTTAATAGGAAAGTGGGAGGGGCTTAATAGAACAGTGGGCGTGGCTTAAAAAAGGTGGGAGGGGCTTAAAATGGGTGTGGCTTAGTAGAAAAGTGGGAGGGGCTTAATAGAAAAATGGGAGTGGCTTAAAAATGGTGGGAGGGGCTTAAAAATGGGTGTGGCTTAATAGAAAAGTGGGAGGGGCTTAATAGAAAAGTGGGAGTGACTTAAAAGTGGGTGGAATTAGGGTTAGGGTTAAAAGTGAGGGTTGGATTAGGGTTAGGGTTAGGGTTGAAAGTTAGGGTTGGGTTAGGGTTAGGGTTAGGGTTGAAAGTGGGTGGGGTTTAAAAGGGGAGGGGCTTAAAAACGGTTGGAGGGGCTTAATCATGGGTGTGGCTTAATAGAAAAGTGGGAGGGGCTTAATAGAAAAGTGGGAGTGGCTTAACAATGGTGGGAGGGGCTTAAAAATGGGCGTGGCTTAATAGAAAAGTGGGAGGGGCTTAATAGAAAAGAGGGAGTGGCTTAACAACAGTGGGAGGGGCTTAAAAATGGGCGTGGCTTAATAGAAAAGTGGGAGGGGCTTAATAGAAAAGTGGGAGGGGTTTAATAGAAAAGAGGGAGTGGCTTAACAACGGTGGGAGGGGCTTTAAAATGGGTGTGGCTTAATAGAAAAGTGGGAGGGGCTTAATAGAAAAGTGGGAGGGGCTTAAAATGGTGGGAGGGGCTTAACAATGGGTGTGGTTTAATAGAAAAGTGGGAGGGGCTTAATAGAAAAGTGGGAGGGGCTTAAAAATGGGTGTGGCTTAATAGAAAAGTGGGAGGGGCTTACAAATGGGTGTGGCTTAATAGAAAAGTGGGAGGGGCTTAATAGAAAAGTGGGCGTGGCTTAAAAACGGTGGGAGTGGCTTAAAAATGGGTGTGGCTTAGTAGAAAAGTGGGAGGGGCTTAATAGGAAAATGGGAGTGGCTTAAAAATGGTGGGAGGGGCTTAAAAATGGGCGTGGCTTAATAGAAAAGTGGGAGGGGCTTAATAGAAAAGTGGGAGGGGCTTAAAAATGGGTGTGGCTTAATAGAAAAGTGGGAGGGGCTTAATAGGAAAGTGGGAGTGGCTTAAAAGTGGGTAGAGTTAGGGTTAGGTTTAAAAGTGAGGGTTGGATTAGGGTTAGGGTTAGGGTTGAAAGTGAGGGTTGGGTTAGGGTTAGGGTTAGGGTTGAAAGTGGGTGGGGTTTAAAAGGGGAGGGGCTTAAAAACGGTGGGAGGGGCTTAAACATGGGTGTGACTTAATAGAAAAGTGGGAGGGGCTTAATAGAAAAGTGGGCGTGGCTTAAAACAGGTGGGAGGGGCTTAAAAATGGGTGTGGCTTAGTAGAAAAGTGGGAGGGGCTTAATAGAAAAATGGGAGTGGCTTAAAAATGGTGGGAGGGGCTTAAAAATGGGTGTGGCTTAATAGAAAAGTGGGAGGGGCTTAATAGAAAAGAGGGAGTGGCTTAACAACAGTGGGAGGGGCTTAAAAATGGGCGTGGCTTAATAGAAAAGTGGGAGGGGCTTAATAGAAAAGTGGGAGGGGTTTATTAGAAAAGAGGGAGTGGCTTAACAACGGTGGGAGGGGCTTTAAAATGGGTGTGGCTTAATAGAAAAGTGGGAGGGGCTTAATAGAAAAGTGGGAGGGGCTTAAAATGGTGGGAGGGGCTTAAAAATGGGTGTGGTTTAATAGAAAAGTGGGAGGGGCTTAATAGAAAAGTGGGAGGGGCTTAAAAATGGGTGTGGCTTAATAGAAAAGTGGGAGGGGCTTACAAATGGGTGTGGCTTAATAGAAAAGTGGGAGGGCTTAATAGAAAAGTGGGCGTGGCTTAAAACGGTGGGAGGGGCTTAAAAATGGGTGTGGCTTAGTAGAAAAGTGGGAGGGGCTTAATAGAAAAATGGGAGTGGCTTAAAAATGGTGGGAGGGGCTTAAAAATGGGCGTGGCTTAATAGAAAAGTGGGAGGGGCTTAATAGAAAAGTGGGAGGGGCTTAAAAATGGGTGTGGCTTAATAGAAAAGTGGGAGGGGCTTAATAGAAAAGTGGAAGGGGCTTAAAAATGGGTGTGGCTTAATAGAAAAGTGGGAGGGGCTTACAAATGGGTGTGGCTTAATAGAAAAGTGGGAGGGGCTTAATAGAAAAGTGGGCGTGGTTTAAAAACGGTGGGAGGGGCTTAAAAATGGGTGTGGCTTAGTAGAAAAGTGGGAGGGGCTTAATAGAAAAATGGGAGTGGCTTAAAAATGGTGGGAGGGGCTTAAAAATGGGCGTGGCTTAATAGAAAAGTGGGAGGGGCTTAATAGAAAAGTGGGAGGGGCTTAAAAATGGGTGTGGCTTAATAGAAAAGTGGGAGGGGCTTAATAGGAAAGTGGGAGTGGCTTAAAAGTGGGTGTGGCTTAGTAGAAAAGTGGGAGGGGCTTAATAGAAAAATGGGAGTGGCTTAAAAATGGTGGGAGGGGCTTAAAAATGGGCGTGGCTTAATAGAAAAGTGGGAGGGGCTTAATAGAAAAGTGGGAGGGGCTTAAAAATGGGTGTGGCTTAATAGAAAAGTGGGAGGGGCTTAATAGGAAAGTGGGAGTGGCTTAAAAGTGGGTAGAGTTAGGGTTAGGTTTAAAAGTGAGGGTTGGATTAGGGTTAGGGTTAGGGTTGAAAGTGAGGGTTGGGTTAGGGTTAGGGTTAGGGTTGAAAGTGGGTGGGGTTTAAAAGGGGAGGGGCTTAAAAACGGTGGGAGGGGCTTAAACATGGGTGTGACTTAATAGAAAAGTGGGAGGGGCTTAATAGAAAAGTGGGCGTGGCTTAAAACAGGTGGGAGGGGCTTAAAAATGGGTGTGGCTTAGTAGAAAAGTGGGAGGGGCTTAATAGAAAAATGGGAGTGGCTTAAAAATGGTGGGAGGGGCTTAAAAATGGGTGTGGCTTAATAGAAAAGTGGGAGGGGCTTAATAGAAAAGAGGGAGTGGCTTAACAACAGTGGGAGGGGCTTAAAAATGGGCGTGGCTTAATAGAAAAGTGGGAGGGGCTTAATAGAAAAGTGGGAGGGGTTTATTAGAAAAGAGGGAGTGGCTTAACAACGGTGGGAGGGGCTTTAAAATGGGTGTGGCTTAATAGAAAAGTGGGAGGGGCTTAATAGAAAAGTGGGAGGGGCTTAAAATGGTGGGAGGGGCTTAAAAATGGGTGTGGCTTAATAGAAAAGTGGGAGGGGCTTAATAGGAAAGTGGGAGTGGCTTAAAAATGGGTGTGGCTTAATAGAAAAGTGGGAGGGGCTTACAAATGGGTGTGGCTTAATAGAAAAGTGGGAGGGGCTTAATAGAAAAGTGGGCGTGGCTTAAAAACGGTGGGAGTGGCTTAAAAATGGGTGTGGCTTAGTAGAAAAGTGGGAGGGGCTTAATAGAAAAATGGGAGTGGCTTAAAAATGGTGGGAGGGGCTTAAAAATGGGCGTGGCTTAATAGAAAAGTGGGAGGGGCTTAATAGAAAAGTGGGAGGGGCTTAAAAATGGGTGTGGCTTAATAGAAAAGTGGGAGGGGCTTAATAGGAAAGTGGGAGTGGCTTAAAAGTGGGTAGAGTTAGGGTTAGGTTTAAAAGTGAGGGTTGGATTAGGGTTAGGGTTAGGGTTGAAAGTGAGGGTTGGGTTAGGGTTAGGGTTAGGGTTGAAAGTGGGTGGGGTTTAAAAGGGGAGGGGCTTAAAAACGGTGGGAGGGGCTTAAACATGGGTGTGACTTAATAGAAAAGTGGGAGGGGCTTAATAGAAAAGTGGGAGGGGCTTAAAAATGGGTGTGGTTTAATAGAAAAGTGGGAGGGGCTTAATAGGAAAATGGGAGGGGCTTAAAAAGGGGTGTGGCTTAATAGGAAAGTGGGAGGGGCTTAATAGAACAGTGGGCGTGGCTTAAAAAAGGTGGGAGGGGCTTAAAATGGGTGTGGCTTAGTAGAAAAGTGGGAGGGGCTTAATAGAAAAATGGGAGTGGCTTAAAAATGGTGGGAGGGGCTTAAAAATGGGTGTGGCTTAATAGAAAAGTGGGAGGGGCTTAATAGAAAAGTGGGAGTGACTTAAAAGTGGGTGGAATTAGGGTTAGGGTTAAAAGTGAGGGTTGGATTAGGGTTAGGGTTAGGGTTGAAAGTTAGGGTTGGGTTAGGGTTAGGGTTAGGGTTGAAAGTGGGTGGGGTTTAAAAGGGGAGGGGCTTAAAAACGGTTGGAGGGGCTTAATCATGGGTGTGGCTTAATAGAAAAGTGGGAGGGGCTTAATAGAAAAGTGGGAGTGGCTTAACAATGGTGGGAGGGGCTTAAAAATGGGCGTGGCTTAATAGAAAAGTGGGAGGGGCTTAATAGAAAAGAGGGAGTGGCTTAACAACAGTGGGAGGGGCTTAAAAATGGGCGTGGCTTAATAGAAAAGTGGGAGGGGCTTAATAGAAAAGTGGGAGGGGTTTAATAGAAAAGAGGGAGTGGCTTAACAACGGTGGGAGGGGCTTTAAAATGGGTGTGGCTTAATAGAAAAGTGGGAGGGGCTTAATAGAAAAGTGGGAGGGGCTTAAAATGGTGGGAGGGGCTTAACAATGGGTGTGGTTTAATAGAAAAGTGGGAGGGGCTTAATAGAAAAGTGGGAGGGGCTTAAAAATGGGTGTGGCTTAATAGAAAAGTGGGAGGGGCTTACAAATGGGTGTGGCTTAATAGAAAAGTGGGAGGGGCTTAATAGAAAAGTGGGCGTGGCTTAAAAACGGTGGGAGTGGCTTAAAAATGGGTGTGGCTTAGTAGAAAAGTGGGAGGGGCTTAATAGGAAAATGGGAGTGGCTTAAAAATGGTGGGAGGGGCTTAAAAATGGGCGTGGCTTAATAGAAAAGTGGGAGGGGCTTAATAGAAAAGTGGGAGGGGCTTAAAAATGGGTGTGGCTTAATAGAAAAGTGGGAGGGGCTTAATAGGAAAGTGGGAGTGGCTTAAAAGTGGGTAGAGTTAGGGTTAGGTTTAAAAGTGAGGGTTGGATTAGGGTTAGGGTTAGGGTTGAAAGTGAGGGTTGGGTTAGGGTTAGGGTTAGGGTTGAAAGTGGGTGGGGTTTAAAAGGGGAGGGGCTTAAAAACGGTGGGAGGGGCTTAAACATGGGTGTGACTTAATAGAAAAGTGGGAGGGGCTTAATAGAAAAGTGGGCGTGGCTTAAAACAGGTGGGAGGGGCTTAAAAATGGGTGTGGCTTAGTAGAAAAGTGGGAGGGGCTTAATAGAAAAATGGGAGTGGCTTAAAAATGGTGGGAGGGGCTTAAAAATGGGTGTGGCTTAATAGAAAAGTGGGAGGGGCTTAATAGAAAAGAGGGAGTGGCTTAACAACAGTGGGAGGGGCTTAAAAATGGGCGTGGCTTAATAGAAAAGTGGGAGGGGCTTAATAGAAAAGTGGGAGGGGTTTATTAGAAAAGAGGGAGTGGCTTAACAACGGTGGGAGGGGCTTTAAAATGGGTGTGGCTTAATAGAAAAGTGGGAGGGGCTTAATAGAAAAGTGGGAGGGGCTTAAAATGGTGGGAGGGGCTTAAAAATGGGTGTGGTTTAATAGAAAAGTGGGAGGGGCTTAATAGAAAAGTGGGAGGGGCTTAAAAATGGGTGTGGCTTAATAGAAAAGTGGGAGGGGCTTACAAATGGGTGTGGCTTAATAGAAAAGTGGGAGGGCTTAATAGAAAAGTGGGCGTGGCTTAAAACGGTGGGAGGGGCTTAAAAATGGGTGTGGCTTAGTAGAAAAGTGGGAGGGGCTTAATAGAAAAATGGGAGTGGCTTAAAAATGGTGGGAGGGGCTTAAAAATGGGCGTGGCTTAATAGAAAAGTGGGAGGGGCTTAATAGAAAAGTGGGAGGGGCTTAAAAATGGGTGTGGCTTAATAGAAAAGTGGGAGGGGCTTAATAGAAAAGTGGAAGGGGCTTAAAAATGGGTGTGGCTTAATAGAAAAGTGGGAGGGGCTTACAAATGGGTGTGGCTTAATAGAAAAGTGGGAGGGGCTTAATAGAAAAGTGGGCGTGGTTTAAAAACGGTGGGAGGGGCTTAAAAATGGGTGTGGCTTAGTAGAAAAGTGGGAGGGGCTTAATAGAAAAATGGGAGTGGCTTAAAAATGGTGGGAGGGGCTTAAAAATGGGCGTGGCTTAATAGAAAAGTGGGAGGGGCTTAATAGAAAAGTGGGAGGGGCTTAAAAATGGGTGTGGCTTAATAGAAAAGTGGGAGGGGCTTAATAGGAAAGTGGGAGTGGCTTAAAAGTGGGTGTGGCTTAGTAGAAAAGTGGGAGGGGCTTAATAGAAAAATGGGAGTGGCTTAAAAATGGTGGGAGGGGCTTAAAAATGGGCGTGGCTTAATAGAAAAGTGGGAGGGGCTTAATAGAAAAGTGGGAGGGGCTTAAAAATGGGTGTGGCTTAATAGAAAAGTGGGAGGGGCTTAATAGGAAAGTGGGAGTGGCTTAAAAGTGGGTAGAGTTAGGGTTAGGTTTAAAAGTGAGGGTTGGATTAGGGTTAGGGTTAGGGTTGAAAGTGAGGGTTGGGTTAGGGTTAGGGTTAGGGTTGAAAGTGGGTGGGGTTTAAAAGGGGAGGGGCTTAAAAACGGTGGGAGGGGCTTAAACATGGGTGTGACTTAATAGAAAAGTGGGAGGGGCTTAATAGAAAAGTGGGCGTGGCTTAAAACAGGTGGGAGGGGCTTAAAAATGGGTGTGGCTTAGTAGAAAAGTGGGAGGGGCTTAATAGAAAAATGGGAGTGGCTTAAAAATGGTGGGAGGGGCTTAAAAATGGGTGTGGCTTAATAGAAAAGTGGGAGGGGCTTAATAGAAAAGAGGGAGTGGCTTAACAACAGTGGGAGGGGCTTAAAAATGGGCGTGGCTTAATAGAAAAGTGGGAGGGGCTTAATAGAAAAGTGGGAGGGGTTTATTAGAAAAGAGGGAGTGGCTTAACAACGGTGGGAGGGGCTTTAAAATGGGTGTGGCTTAATAGAAAAGTGGGAGGGGCTTAATAGAAAAGTGGGAGGGGCTTAAAATGGTGGGAGGGGCTTAAAAATGGGTGTGGCTTAATAGAAAAGTGGGAGGGGCTTAATAGGAAAGTGGGAGTGGCTTAAAAATGGGTGTGGCTTAATAGAAAAGTGGGAGGGGCTTACAAATGGGTGTGGCTTAATAGAAAAGTGGGAGGGGCTTAATAGAAAAGTGGGCGTGGCTTAAAAACGGTGGGAGTGGCTTAAAAATGGGTGTGGCTTAGTAGAAAAGTGGGAGGGGCTTAATAGAAAAATGGGAGTGGCTTAAAAATGGTGGGAGGGGCTTAAAAATGGGCGTGGCTTAATAGAAAAGTGGGAGGGGCTTAATAGAAAAGTGGGAGGGGCTTAAAAATGGGTGTGGCTTAATAGAAAAGTGGGAGGGGCTTAATAGGAAAGTGGGAGTGGCTTAAAAGTGGGTAGAGTTAGGGTTAGGTTTAAAAGTGAGGGTTGGATTAGGGTTAGGGTTAGGGTTGAAAGTGAGGGTTGGGTTAGGGTTAGGGTTAGGGTTGAAAGTGGGTGGGGTTTAAAAGGGGAGGGGCTTAAAAACGGTGGGAGGGGCTTAAACATGGGTGTGACTTAATAGAAAAGTGGGCGTGGCTTAAAACAGGTGGGAGGGGCTTAAAAATGGGTGTGGCTTAGTAGAAAAGTGGGAGGGGCTTAATAGAAAAATGGGAGTGGCTTAAAAATGGTGGGAGGGGCTTAAAAATGGGTGTGGCTTAATAGAAAAGTGGGAGGGGCTTAATAGAAAAGAGGGAGTGGCTTAACAACAGTGGGAGGGGCTTAAAAATGGGCGTGGCTTAATAGAAAAGTGGGAGGGGCTTAATAGAAAAGTGGGAGGGGTTTATTAGAAAAGAGGGAGTGGCTTAACAACGGTGGGAGGGGCTTTAAAATGGGTGTGGCTTAATAGAAAAGTGGGAGGGGCTTAATAGAAAAGTGGGAGGGGCTTAAAATGGTGGGAGGGGCTTAAAAATGGGTGTGGTTTAATAGAAAAGTGGGAGGGGCTTAATAGAAAAGTGGGAGGGGCTTAAAAATGGGTGTGGCTTAATAGAAAAGTGGGAGGGGCTTACAAATGGGTGTGGCTTAATAGAAAAGTGGGAGGGCTTAATAGAAAAGTGGGCGTGGCTTAAAACGGTGGGAGGGGCTTAAAAATGGGTGTGGCTTAGTAGAAAAGTGGGAGGGGCTTAATAGAAAAATGGGAGTGGCTTAAAAATGGTGGGAGGGGCTTAAAAATGGGCGTGGCTTAATAGAAAAGTGGGAGGGGCTTAATAGAAAAGTGGGAGGGGCTTAAAAATGGGTGTGGCTTAATAGAAAAGTGGGAGGGGCTTAATAGAAAAGTGGAAGGGGCTTAAAAATGGGTGTGGCTTAATAGAAAAGTGGGAGGGGCTTACAAATGGGTGTGGCTTAATAGAAAAGTGGGAGGGGCTTAATAGAAAAGTGGGCGTGGTTTAAAAACGGTGGGAGGGGCTTAAAAATGGGTGTGGCTTAGTAGAAAAGTGGGAGGGGCTTAATAGAAAAATGGGAGTGGCTTAAAAATGGTGGGAGGGGCTTAAAAATGGGCGTGGCTTAATAGAAAAGTGGGAGGGGCTTAATAGAAAAGTGGGAGGGGCTTAAAAATGGGTGTGGCTTAATAGAAAAGTGGGAGGGGCTTAATAGGAAAGTGGGAGTGGCTTAAAAGTGGGTGTGGCTTAGTAGAAAAGTGGGAGGGGCTTAATAGAAAAATGGGAGTGGCTTAAAAATGGTGGGAGGGGCTTAAAAATGGGCGTGGCTTAATAGAAAAGTGGGAGGGGCTTAATAGAAAAGTGGGAGGGGCTTAAAAATGGGTGTGGCTTAATAGAAAAGTGGGAGGGGCTTAATAGGAAAGTGGGAGTGGCTTAAAAGTGGGTAGAGTTAGGGTTAGGTTTAAAAGTGAGGGTTGGATTAGGGTTAGGGTTAGGGTTGAAAGTGAGGGTTGGGTTAGGGTTAGGGTTAGGGTTGAAAGTGGGTGGGGTTTAAAAGGGGAGGGGCTTAAAAACGGTGGGAGGGGCTTAAACATGGGTGTGACTTAATAGAAAAGTGGGAGGGGCTTAATAGAAAAGTGGGCGTGGCTTAAAACAGGTGGGAGGGGCTTAAAAATGGGTGTGGCTTAGTAGAAAAGTGGGAGGGGCTTAATAGAAAAATGGGAGTGGCTTAAAAATGGTGGGAGGGGCTTAAAAATGGGTGTGGCTTAATAGAAAAGTGGGAGGGGCTTAATAGAAAAGAGGGAGTGGCTTAACAACAGTGGGAGGGGCTTAAAAATGGGCGTGGCTTAATAGAAAAGTGGGAGGGGCTTAATAGAAAAGTGGGAGGGGTTTATTAGAAAAGAGGGAGTGGCTTAACAACGGTGGGAGGGGCTTTAAAATGGGTGTGGCTTAATAGAAAAGTGGGAGGGGCTTAATAGAAAAGTGGGAGGGGCTTAAAATGGTGGGAGGGGCTTAAAAATGGGTGTGGCTTAATAGAAAAGTGGGAGGGGCTTAATAGGAAAGTGGGAGTGGCTTAAAAATGGGTGTGGCTTAATAGAAAAGTGGGAGGGGCTTACAAATGGGTGTGGCTTAATAGAAAAGTGGGAGGGGCTTAATAGAAAAGTGGGCGTGGCTTAAAAACGGTGGGAGTGGCTTAAAAATGGGTGTGGCTTAGTAGAAAAGTGGGAGGGGCTTAATAGAAAAATGGGAGTGGCTTAAAAATGGTGGGAGGGGCTTAAAAATGGGCGTGGCTTAATAGAAAAGTGGGAGGGGCTTAATAGAAAAGTGGGAGGGGCTTAAAAATGGGTGTGGCTTAATAGAAAAGTGGGAGGGGCTTAATAGGAAAGTGGGAGTGGCTTAAAAGTGGGTAGAGTTAGGGTTAGGTTTAAAAGTGAGGGTTGGATTAGGGTTAGGGTTAGGGTTGAAAGTGAGGGTTGGGTTAGGGTTAGGGTTAGGGTTGAAAGTGGGTGGGGTTTAAAAGGGGAGGGGCTTAAAAACGGTGGGAGGGGCTTAAACATGGGTGTGACTTAATAGAAAAGTGGGAGGGGCTTAATAGAAAAGTGGGAGGGGCTTAAAAATGGGTGTGGTTTAATAGAAAAGTGGGAGGGGCTTAATAGGAAAATGGGAGGGGCTTAAAAAGGGGTGTGGCTTAATAGGAAAGTGGGAGGGGCTTAATAGAACAGTGGGCGTGGCTTAAAAAAGGTGGGAGGGGCTTAAAATGGGTGTGGCTTAGTAGAAAAGTGGGAGGGGCTTAATAGAAAAATGGGAGTGGCTTAAAAATGGTGGGAGGGGCTTAAAAATGGGTGTGGCTTAATAGAAAAGTGGGAGGGGCTTAATAGAAAAGTGGGAGTGACTTAAAAGTGGGTGGAATTAGGGTTAGGGTTAAAAGTGAGGGTTGGATTAGGGTTAGGGTTAGGGTTGAAAGTTAGGGTTGGGTTAGGGTTAGGGTTAGGGTTGAAAGTGGGTGGGGTTTAAAAGGGGAGGGGCTTAAAAACGGTTGGAGGGGCTTAATCATGGGTGTGGCTTAATAGAAAAGTGGGAGGGGCTTAATAGAAAAGTGGGAGTGGCTTAACAATGGTGGGAGGGGCTTAAAAATGGGCGTGGCTTAATAGAAAAGTGGGAGGGGCTTAATAGAAAAGAGGGAGTGGCTTAACAACAGTGGGAGGGGCTTAAAAATGGGCGTGGCTTAATAGAAAAGTGGGAGGGGCTTAATAGAAAAGTGGGAGGGGCTTAAAATGGTGGGAGGGGCTTAACAATGGGTGTGGTTTAATAGAAAAGTGGGAGGGGCTTAATAGAAAAGTGGGAGGGGCTTAAAAATGGGTGTGGCTTAATAGAAAAGTGGGAGGGGCTTACAAATGGGTGTGGCTTAATAGAAAAGTGGGAGGGGCTTAATAGAAAAGTGGGCGTGGCTTAAAAACGGTGGGAGTGGCTTAAAAATGGGTGTGGCTTAGTAGAAAAGTGGGAGGGGCTTAATAGAAAAATGGGAGTGGCTTAAAAATGGTGGGAGGGGCTTAAAAATGGGCGTGGCTTAATAGAAAAGTGGGAGGGGCTTAATAGAAAAGTGGGAGGGGCTTAAAAATGGGTGTGGCTTAATAGAAAAGTGGGAGGGGCTTAATAGGAAAGTGGGAGTGGCTTAAAAGTGGGTAGAGTTAGGGTTAGGTTTAAAAGTGAGGGTTGGATTAGGGTTAGGGTTAGGGTTGAAAGTGAGGGTTGGGTTAGGGTTAGGGTTAGGGTTGAAAGTGGGTGGGGTTTAAAAGGGGAGGGGCTTAAAAACGGTGGGAGGGGCTTAAACATGGGTGTGACTTAATAGAAAAGTGGGAGGGGCTTAATAGAAAAGTGGGCGTGGCTTAAAACAGGTGGGAGGGGCTTAAAAATGGGTGTGGCTTAGTAGAAAAGTGGGAGGGGCTTAATAGAAAAATGGGAGTGGCTTAAAAATGGTGGGAGGGGCTTAAAAATGGGTGTGGCTTAATAGAAAAGTGGGAGGGGCTTAATAGAAAAGAGGGAGTGGCTTAACAACAGTGGGAGGGGCTTAAAAATGGGCGTGGCTTAATAGAAAAGTGGGAGGGGCTTAATAGAAAAGTGGGAGGGGTTTATTAGAAAAGAGGGAGTGGCTTAACAACGGTGGGAGGGGCTTTAAAATGGGTGTGGCTTAATAGAAAAGTGGGAGGGGCTTAATAGAAAAGTGGGAGGGGCTTAAAATGGTGGGAGGGGCTTAAAAATGGGTGTGGCTTAATAGAAAAGTGGGAGGGGCTTAATAGGAAAGTGGGAGTGGCTTAAAAATGGGTGTGGCTTAATAGAAAAGTGGGAGGGGCTTACAAATGGGTGTGGCTTAATAGAAAAGTGGGAGGGGCTTAATAGAAAAGTGGGCGTGGCTTAAAAACGGTGGGAGTGGCTTAAAAATGGGTGTGGCTTAGTAGAAAAGTGGGAGGGGCTTAATAGAAAAATGGGAGTGGCTTAAAAATGGTGGGAGGGGCTTAAAAATGGGCGTGGCTTAATAGAAAAGTGGGAGGGGCTTAATAGAAAAGTGGGAGGGGCTTAAAAATGGGTGTGGCTTAATAGAAAAGTGGGAGGGGCTTAATAGGAAAGTGGGAGTGGCTTAAAAGTGGGTAGAGTTAGGGTTAGGTTTAAAAGTGAGGGTTGGATTAGGGTTAGGGTTAGGGTTAGGGTTAGGGTTAGGGTTAGGGTTAGGGTTAGGGTTAGGGTTAGGGTTAGGGTTAGGGTTAGGGTTAGGGTTAGGGTTAGGGTTAGGGTTAGGGTTAGGGTTAGGGTTAGGGTTAGGGTTAGGGTTAGGGTTAGGGTTAGGGTTAGGGTTAGGGTTAGGGTTAGGGTTAGGGTTAGGGTTAGGGTTAGGGTTAGGGTTAGGGTTAGGGTTAGGGTTAGGGTTAGGGTTAGGGTTAGGGTTAGGGTTAGGGTTAGGGTTAGGGTTAGGGTTAGGGTTAGGGTTAGGGTTAGGGTTAGGGTTAGGGTTAGGGTTAGGGTTAGGGTTAGGGTTAGGGTTAGGGTTAGGGTTAGGGTTAGGGTTAGGGTTAGGGTTAGGGTTAGGGTTAGGGTTAGGGTTAGGGTTAGGGTTAGGGTTAGGGTTAGGGTTAGGGTTAGGGTTAGGGTTAGGGTTAGGGTTAGGGTTAGGGTTAGGGTTAGGGTTAGGGTTAGGGTTAGGGTTAGGGTTAGGGTTAGGGTTAGGGTTAGGGTTAGGGTTAGGGTTAGGGTTAGGGTTAGGGTTAGGGTTAGGGTTAGGGTTAGGGTTAGGGTTAGGGTTAGGGTTAGGGTTAGGGTTAGGGTTAGGGTTAGGGTTAGGGTTAGGGTTAGGGTTAGGGTTAGGGTTAGGGTTAGGGTTAGGGTTAGGGTTAGGGTTAGGGTTAGGGTTAGGGTTAGGGTTAGGGTTAGGGTTAGGGTTAGGGTTAGGGTTAGGGTTAGGGTTAGGGTTAGGGTTAGGGTTAGGGTTAGGGTTAGGGTTAGGGTTAGGGTTAGGGTTAGGGTTAGGGTTAGGGTTAGGGTTAGGGTTAGGGTTAGGGTTAGGGTTAGGGTTAGGGTTAGGGTTAGGGTTAGGGTTAGGGTTAGGGTTAGGGTTAGGGTTAGGGTTAGGGTTAGGGTTAGGGTTAGGGTTAGGGTTAGGGTTAGGGTTAGGGTTAGGGTTAGGGTTAGGGTTAGGGTTAGGGTTAGGGTTAGGGTTAGGGTTAGGGTTAGGGTTAGGGTTAGGGTTAGGGTTAGGGTTAGGGTTAGGGTTAGGGTTAGGGTTAGGGTTAGGGTTAGGGTTAGGGTTAGGGTTAGGGTTAGGGTTAGGGTTAGGGTTAGGGTTAGGGTTAGGGTTAGGGTTAGGGTTAGGGTTAGGGTTAGGGTTAGGGTTAGGGTTAGGGTTAGGGTTAGGGTTAGGGTTAGGGTTAGGGTTAGGGTTAGGGTTAGGGTTAGGGTTAGGGTTAGGGTTAGGGTTAGGGTTAGGGTTAGGGTTAGGGTTAGGGTTAGGGTTAGGGTTAGGGTTAGGGTTAGGGTTAGGGTTAGGGTTAGGGTTAGGGTTAGGGTTAGGGTTAGGGTTAGGGTTAGGGTTAGGGTTAGGGTTAGGGTTAGGGTTAGGGTTAGGGTTAGGGTTAGGGTTAGGGTTAGGGTTAGGGTTAGGGTTAGGGTTAGGGTTAGGGTTAGGGTTAGGGTTAGGGTTAGGGTTAGGGTTAGGGTTAGGGTTAGGGTTAGGGTTAGGGTTAGGGTTAGGGTTAGGGTTAGGGTTAGGGTTAGGGTTAGGGTTAGGGTTAGGGTTAGGGTTAGGGTTAGGGTTAGGGTTAGGGTTAGGGTTAGGGTTAGGGTTAGGGTTAGGGTTAGGGTTAGGGTTAGGGTTAGGGTTAGGGTTAGGGTTAGGGTTAGGGTTAGGGTTAGGGTTAGGGTTAGGGTTAGGGTTAGGGTTAGGGTTAGGGTTAGGGTTAGGGTTAGGGTTAGGGTTAGGGTTAGGGTTAGGGTTAGGGTTAGGGTTAGGGTTAGGGTTAGGGTTAGGGTTAGGGTTAGGGTTAGGGTTAGGGTTAGGGTTAGGGTTAGGGTTAGGGTTAGGGTTAGGGTTAGGGTTAGGGTTAGGGTTAGGGTTAGGGTTAGGGTTAGGGTTAGGGTTAGGGTTAGGGTTAGGGTTAGGGTTAGGGTTAGGGTTAGGGTTAGGGTTAGGGTTAGGGTTAGGGTTAGGGTTAGGGTTAGGGTTAGGGTTAGGGTTAGGGTTAGGGTTAGGGTTAGGGTTAGGGTTAGGGTTAGGGTTAGGGTTAGGGTTAGGGTTAGGGTTAGGGTTAGGGTTAGGGTTAGGGTTAGGGTTAGGGTTAGGGTTAGGGTTAGGGTTAGGGTTAGGGTTAGGGTTAGGGTTAGGGTTAGGGTTAGGGTTAGGGTTAGGGTTAGGGTTAGGGTTAGGGTTAGGGTTAGGGTTAGGGTTAGGGTTAGGGTTAGGGTTAGGGTTAGGGTTAGGGTTAGGGTTAGGGTTAGGGTTAGGGTTAGGGTTAGGGTTAGGGTTAGGGTTAGGGTTAGGGTTAGGGTTAGGGTTAGGGTTAGGGTTAGGGTTAGGGTTAGGGTTAGGGTTAGGGTTAGGGTTAGGGTTAGGGTTAGGGTTAGGGTTAGGGTTAGGGTTAGGGTTAGGGTTAGGGTTAGGGTTAGGGTTAGGGTTAGGGTTAGGGTTAGGGTTAGGGTTAGGGTTAGGGTTAGGGTTAGGGTTAGGGTTAGGGTTAGGGTTAGGGTTAGGGTTAGGGTTAGGGTTAGGGTTAGGGTTAGGGTTAGGGTTAGGGTTATAGGGGAATACGAAAATTTAGGTATGTGACTCATTTGGGTACTAACCAATCAGAGAAGAGTTAGGGTTGAAAGTTAGGGTTGAAAGTTAGGGTTGAAAGTTAGGGTTGAAAGTTAGGGTTGACATTTAGGATTATTTTTCTATTTTTGTTTGGCCCAGGGTTATAGGGGAATACGAAAATTTAGGTATGTGACTCATTTGGGTACTAACCAATCAGAGAAGAGTTAGGGTTGAAAGTTAGGGTTGAAAGTTAGGGTTGAAAGTTAGGATTATTTTTCTATTTTTGTTTGGCCCAGGGTTATAGGGGAATACGAAAATTTAGGTATGTGACTCATTTGGGTACTAACCAATCAGAGAAGAGTTAGGGTTGAAAGTTAGGGTTGAAAGTTAGGGTTGAAAGTTAGGGTTGACACTTAGGATTATTTTTCTATTTTTGTTTGGCCCAGGGTTATAGGGGAATACGAAAATTTAGGGTTAGGGTTAGGGTTAGGGTTAGGGTTAGGGTTATAGGGGAATACGAAAATTTAGGTATGTGACTCATTTGGGTACTAACCAATCAGAGAAGAGTTAGGGTTGAAAGTTAGGGTTGAAAGTTAGGGTTGAAAGTTAGGGTTGAAAGTTAGGGTTGACACTTTGGATTATTTTTCTATTTTTGTTTGGCCCAGGGTTATAGGGGAATACGAAAATTTAGGTATGTGACTCATTTGGGTACTAACCAATCAGAGAAGAGTTAGGGTTGAAAGTTAGGGTTGATAGTTAGGGTTGAAAGTTAGGGTTGACACTTAGGATTATTTTTCTATTTTTGTTTGGCCCAGGGTTATAGGGGAATACGAAAATTTAGGTATGTGACTCATTTGGGTACTAACCAATCAGAGAAGAGTTAGGGTTGAAAGTTAGGGTTGAAAGTTAGGGTTGAAAGTTAGGGTTGAAAGTTAGGGTTGACATTTAGGATTATTTTTCTATTTTTGTTTGGCCCAGGGTTATAGGGGAATACGAAAATTTAGGTATGTGACTCATTTGGGTACTAACCAATCAGAGAAGAGTTAGGGTTGAAAGTTAGGGTTGAAAGTTAGGGTTGAAAGTTAGGATTATTTTTCTATTTTTGTTTGGCCCAGGGTTATAGGGGAATACGAAAATTTAGGTATGTGACTCATTTGGGTACTAACCAATCAGAGAAGAGTTAGGGTTGAAAGTTAGGGTTGAAAGTTAGGGTTGAAAGTTAGGGTTGACACTTAGGATTATTTTTCTATTTTTGTTTGGCCCAGGGTTATAGGGGAATACGAAAATTTAGGGTTAGGGTTAGGGTTAGGGTTAGGGTTAGGGTTATAGGGGAATACGAAAATTTAGGTATGTGACTCATTTGGGTACTAACCAATCAGAGAAGAGTTAGGGTTGAAAGTTAGGGTTGAAAGTTAGGGTTGAAAGTTAGGGTTGAAAGTTAGGGTTGACACTTAGGGTTAGGGTTAGGGTTAGGGTTAGGGTTAGGGTTAGGGTTAGGGTTAGGGTTAGGGTTATAGGGGAATACGAAAATTTAGGTATGTGACTCATTTGGGTACTAACCAATCAGAGAAGAGTTAGGGTTGAAAGTTAGGGTTGAAAGTTAGGGTTGAAAGTTAGGGTTGACACTTAGGATTATTTTTCTATTTTTGTTTGGCCCAGGGTTATAGGGGAATACGAAAATTTAGGTATGTGACTCATTTGGGTACTAACCAATCAGAGAAGAGTTAGGGTTGAAAGTTAGGGTTGAAAGTTAGGGTTGAAAGTTAGGGTTGACACTTAGGATTATTTTTCTATTTTTGTTTGGCCCAGGGTTATAGGGGAATACGAAAATTTAGGTATGTGACTCATTTGGGTACTAACCAATCAGAGAAGAGTTAGGGTTGAAAGTTAGGGTTGAAAGTTAGGGTTGAAAGTTAGGGTTGAAAGTTAGGGTTGACACTTAGGATTATTTTTCTATTTTTGTTTGGCCCAGGGTTATAGGGGAATACGAAAATTTAGGTATGTGACTCATTTGGGTACTAACCAATCAGAGAAGAGTTAGGGTTGAAAGTTAGGGTTGAAAGTTAGGGTTGAAAGTTAGGGTTGAAAGTTAGGGTTGACACTTAGGATTATTTTTCTATTTTTGTTTGGCCCAGGGTTATAGGGGAATACGAAAATTTAGGTATGTGACTCATTTGGGTACTAACCAATCAGAGAAGAGTTAGGGTTGAAAGTTAGGGTTGAAAGTTAGGGTTGAAAGTTAGGGTTGAAAGTTAGGGTTGACACTTAGGATTATTTTTCTATTTTTGTTTGGCCCAGGGTTATAGGGGAATACGAAAATTTAGGTATGTGACTCATTTGGGTACTAACCAATCAGAGAAGAGTTAGGGTTGAAAGTTAGGGTTGAAAGTTAGGGTTGAAAGTTAGGGTTGACACTTAGGATTATTTTTCTATTTTTGTTTGGCCCAGGGTTATAGGGGAATACGAAAATTTAGGTATGTGACTCATTTGGGTACTAACCAATCAGAGAAGAGTTAGGGTTGAAAGTTAGGGTTGAAAGTTAGGGTTGAAAGTTAGGGTTGACACTTAGGATTATTTTTCTATTTTTGTTTGGCCCAGGGTTATAGGGGAATACGAAAATTTAGGTATGTGACTCATTTGGGTACTAACCAATCAGAGAAGAGTTAGGGTTGAAAGTTAGGGTTGAAAGTTAGGGTTGAAAGTTAGGGTTGAAAGTTAGGGTTGACACTTAGGATTAGTTTTCTATTTTTGTTTGGCCCAGGGTTATAGGGGAATACGAAAATTTAGGTATGTGACTCATTTGGGTACTAACCAATCAGAGAAGAGTTAGGGTTGAAAGTTAGGGTTGAAAGTTAGGGTTGAAAGTTAGGGTTGACACTTAGGATTATTTTTCTATTTTTGTTTGGCCCAGGGTTATAGGGGAATACGAAAATTTAGGTATGTGACTCATTTGGGTACTAACCAATCAGAGAAGAGTTAGGGTTGAAAGTTAGGGTTGAAAGTTAGGGTTGAAAGTTAGGGTTGACACTTAGGATTATTTTTCTATTTTTGTTTGGCCCAGGGTTATAGGGGAATACGAAAATTTAGGTATGTGACTCATTTGGGTACTAACCAATCAGAGAAGAGTTAGGGTTGAAAGTTAGGGTTGAAAGTTAGGGTTGAAAGTTAGGGTTGACACTTAGGATTATTTTTCTATTTTTGTTTGGCCCAGGGTTATAGGGGAATACGAAAATTTAGGTATGTGACTCATTTGGGTACTAACCAATCAGAGAAGAGTTAGGGTTGAAAGTTAGGGTTGAAAGTTAGGGTTGAAAGTTAGGGTTGACACTTAGGATTATTTTTCTATTTTTGTTTGGCCCAGGGTTATAGGGGAATACGAAAATTTAGGTATGTGACTCATTTGGGTACTAACCAATCAGAGAAGAGTTAGGGTTGAAAGTTAGGGTTGAAAGTTAGGGTTGAAAGTTAGGGTTGACACTTAGGATTATTTTTCTATTTTTGTTTGGCCCAGGGTTATAGGGGAATACGAAAATTTAGGTATGTGACTCATTTGGGTACTAACCAATCAGAGAAGAGTTAGGGTTGAAAGTTAGGGTTGAAAGTTAGGGTTGAAAGTTAGGGTTGAAAGTTAGGGTTGACACTTAGGATTATTTTTCTATTTTTGTTTGGCCCAGGGTTATAGGGGAATACGAAAATTTAGGTATGTGACTCATTTGGGTACTAACCAATCAGAGAAGAGTTAGGGTTGAAAGTTAGGGTTGAAAGTTAGGGTTGAAAGTTAGGGTTGAAAGTTAGGGTTGACACTTAGGATTGTTAGGGTTAGGGTTAGGGTTAGGGTTAGGGTTAGGGTTAGGGTTATAGGGGAATACGAAAATTTAGGTATGTGACTCATTTGGGTACTAACCAATCAGAGAAGAGTTAGGGTTGAAAGTTAGGGTTGAAAGTTAGGGTTGAAAGTTAGGGTTGAAAGTTAGGGTTGACACTTAGGATTATTTTTCTATTTTTGTTTGGCCCAGGGTTATAGGGGAATACGAAAATTTAGGTATGTGGAGAAGAGTTAGGGTTGAAAGTTAGGGTTGAAAGTTAGGGTTGACACTTAGGATTATGTTTCTGATTTTGTTTGGCCCAGGGTTATAGGGGAATACGAAAATTTAGGTATGTGACTCATTTGGGTACTAACCAATCAGAGAAGAGTTAGGGTTGAAAGTTAGGGTTGAAAGTTAGGGTTGAAAGTTAGGGTTGAAAGTTAGGGTTGAAAGTTAGGGTTGAAAGTTAGGGTTGAAAGTTAGGGTTGACACTTAGGATTATTTTTCTATTTTTGTTTGGCCCAGGGTTATAGGGGAATACGAAAATTTAGGTATGTGACTCATTTGGGTACTAACCAATCAGAGAAGAGTTAGGGTTGAAAGTTAGGGTTGAAAGTTAGGGTTGAAAGTTAGGGTTGAAAGTTAGGGTTGAAAGTTAGGGTTGACACTTAGGATTATGTTTCTGATTTTGTTTGGCCCAGGGTTATAGGGGAATACGAAAATTTAGGTATGTGACTCATTTGGGTACTAACCAATCAGAGAAGAGTTAGGGTTGAAAGTTAGGGTTGAAAGTTAGGGTTGAAAGTTAGGGTTGAAAGTTAGGGTTGACACTTAGGATTATTTTTCTATTTTTGTTTGGCCCAGGGTTATAGGGGAATATGAAAATTTAGGTATGTGACTCATTTGGGTACTAACCAATCAGAGAAGAGTTAGGGTTGAAAGTTAGGGTTGAAAGTTAGGGTTGAAAGTTAGGGTTGACACTTAGGATTATTTTTCTATTTTTGTTTGGCCCAGGGTTATAGGGGAATACGAAAATTTAGGTATGTGACTCATTTGGGTACTAACCAATCAGAGAAGAGTTAGGGTTGAAAGTTAGGGTTGAAAGTTAGGGTTGAAAGTTAGGGTTGAAAGTTAGGGTTGACACATAGGATTATTTTTCTATTTTTGTTTGGCCCAGGGTTATAGGGGAATACGAAAATTTAGGTATGTGACTCATTTGGGTACTAACCAATCAGAGAAGAGTTAGGGTTGAAAGTTAGGGTTGAAAGTTAGGGTTGAAAGTTAGGGTTGAAAGTTAGGGTTGAAAGTTAGGGTTGAAAGTTAGGGTTGAAAGTTAGGGTTGACACTTAGGATTATGTTTCTGATTTTGTTTGGCCCAGGGTTATAGGGGAATACGAAAATTTAGGTATGTGACTCATTTGGGTACTAACCAATCAGAGAAGAGTTAGGGTTGAAAGTTAGGGTTGAAAGTTAGGGTTGAAAGTTAGGGTTGAAAGTTAGGGTTGAAAGTTAGGATTATTTTTCTATTTTTGTTTGGCCCAGGGTTATAGGGGAATACGAAAATTTAGGTATGTGACTCATTTGGGTACTAACCAATCAGAGAAGAGTTAGGGTTGAAAGTTAGGGTTGAAAGTTAGGGTTGAAAGTTAGGGTTGAAAGTTAGGGTTGACACTTAGGATTATTTTTCTATTTTTGTTTGGCCCAGGGTTATAGGGGAATACGAAAATTTCGGTATGTGACTCATTTGGGTACTAACCAATCAGAGAAGAGTTAGGGTTGAAAGTTAGGGTTGAAAGTTAGGGTTGAAAGTTAGGGTTGACACTTAGGATTATTTTTCTATTTTTGTTTGGCCCAGGGTTATAGGGGAATACGAAAATTTAGGTATGTGACTCATTTGGGTACTAACCAATCAGAGAAGAGTTAGGGTTGAAAGTTAGGGTTGAAAGTTAGGGTTGAAAGTTAGGGTTGACACTTAGGATTATTTTTCTATTTTTGTTTGGCCCAGGGTTATAGGGGAATACGAAAATTTAGGTATGTGACTCATTTGGGTACTAACCAATCAGAGAAGAGTTAGGGTTGAAAGTTAGGGTTGAAAGTTAGGGTTGAAAGTTAGGGTTGACACTTAGGATTATTTTTCTATTTTTGTTTGGCCCAGGGTTATAGGGGAATACGAAAATTTAGGTATGTGACTCATTTGGGTACTAACCAATCAGAGAAGAGTTAGGGTTGAAAGTTAGGGTTGAAAGTTAGGGTTGAAAGTTAGGGTTGAAAGTTAGGGTTGAAAGTTAGGGTTGACACTTAGGATTAGTTTTCTATTTTTGTTTGGCCCAGGGTTATAGGGGAATACGAAAATTTAGGTATGTGACTCATTTGGGTACTAACCAATCAGAGAAGAGTTAGGGTTGAAAGTTAGGGTTGAAAGTTAGGGTTGAAAGTTAGGGTTGAAAGTTAGGGTTGAAAGTTAGGGTTGACACTTAGGATTATTTTTCGATTTTTGTTTGGCCCAGGGTTATAGGGGAATACGAAAATTTAGGTATGTGACTCATTTGGGTACAAACCAATCAGAGAAGAGTTAGGGTTGAAAGTTAGGGTTGAAAGTTAGGGTTAGGGTTAGGGTTAGGGTTAGGGTTAGGGTTAGGGTTAGGGTTAGGGTTAGGGTTAGGGTTAGGGTTATAGGGGAATACGAAAATTTAGGTATGTGACTCATTTGGGTACTAACCAATCAGAGAAGAGTTAGGGTTGAAAGTTAGGGTTGAAAGTTAGGGTTGAAAGTTAGGGTTGAAAGTTAGGGTTGAAAGTTAGGGTTGAAAGTTAGGGTTGAAAGTTAGGGTTGACACTTAGGATTATTTTTCTATTTTTGTTTGGCCCAGGGTTATAGGGGAATACGAAAATTTAGGTATGTGACTCATTTGGGTACTAACCAATCAGAGAAGATTTAGGGTTGAAAGTTAAGGTTGAAAGTTAGGGTTGAAAGTTAGGGTTGAAAGTTAGGGTTGACACTTAGGATTATTTTTCTATTTTTGTTTGGCCCAGGGTTATAGGGGAATACGAAAATTTAGGTATGTGACTCATTTGGGTACTAACCAATCAGAGAAGAGTTAGGGTTGAAAGTTAGGGTTGAAAGTTAGGGTTGAAAGTTAGGGTTGACACTTAGGATTATTTTTCTATTTTTGTTTGGCCCAGGGTTATAGGGGAATACGAAAATTTAGGTATGTGACTCATTTGGGTACTAACCAATCAGAGAAGAGTTAGGGTTGAAAGTTAGGGTTGAAAGTTAGGGTTGAAAGTTAGGGTTGAAAGTTAGGGTTGACACTTAGGATTATTTTTCTATTTTTGTTTGGCCCAGGGTTATAGGGGAATACGAAAATTTAGGTATGTGACTCATTTGGGTACTAACCAATCAGAGAAGAGTTAGGGTTGAAAGTTAGGGTTGAAAGTTAGGGTTGAAAGTTAGAGTTGAAAGTTAGGATTATTTTTCTATTTTTGTTTGGCCCAGGGTTATAGGGGAATACGAAAATTTAGGTATGTGACTCATTTGGGTACTAACCAATCAGAGAAGAGTTAGGGTTGAAAGTTAGGGTTGAAAGTTAGGGTTGAAAGTTAGGGTTGAAAGTTAGGGTTGAAAGTTAGGGTTGAAAGTTAGGGTTGACACTTAGGATTATTTTTCTATTTTTGTTTGGCCCAGGGTTATAGGGGAATACGAAAATTTAGGTATGTGACTCATTTGGGTACTAACCAATCAGAGAAGAGTTAGGGTTGAAAGTTAGGGTTGAAAGTTAGGGTTGAAAGTTAGGGTTGAAAGTTAGGGTTGACACTTAGGATTATTTTTCTATTTTTGTTTGGCCCAGGGTTATAGGGGAATACGAAAATTTAGGTATGTGACTCATTTGGGTACTAACCAATCAGAGAAGAGTTAGGGTTGAAAGTTAGGGTTAGGGTTAGGGTTAGGGTTAGGGTTATAGGGGAATACGAAAATTTAGGTATGTGACTCATTTGGGTACTAACCAATCAGAGAAGAGTTAGGGTTGAAAGTTAGGGTTGAAAGTTAGGGTTGAAAGTTAGGGTTGAAAGTTAGGGTTGACACTTAGGATTATTTTTCTATTTTTGTTTGGCCCAGGGTTATAGGGGAATACGAAAATTTAGGTATGTGACTCATTTGGGTACTAACCAATCAGAGAAGAGTTAGGGTTGAAAGTTAGGGTTGAAAGTTAGGGTTGAAAGTTAGGGTTGACACTTAGGATTATTTTTCTATTTTTGTTTGGCCCAGGGTTATAGGGGAATACGAAAATTTAGGTATGTGACTCATTTGGGTACTAACCAATCAGAGAAGAGTTAGGGTTGAAAGTTAGGGTTGAAAGTTAGGGTTGAAAGTTAGGGTTGAAAGTTAGGGTTGACACTTAGGATTATTTTTCTATTTTTGTTTGGCCCAGGGTTATAGGGGAATACGAAAATTTAGGTATGTGACTCATTTGGGTACTAACCAATCAGAGAAGAGTTAGGGTTGAAAGTTAGGGTTGAAAGTTAGGGTTGAAAGTTAGGGTTGACACTTAGGATTATTTTTCTATTTTTGTTTGGCCCAGGGTTATAGGGGAATACGAAAATTTAGGTATGTGACTCATTTGGGTACTAACCAATCAGAGAAGAGTTAGGGTTGAAAGTTAGGGTTGAAAGTTAGGGTTGAAAGTTAGGGTTGAAAGTTAGGATTATTTTTCTATTTTTGTTTGGCCCAGGGTTATAGGGGAATACGAAAATTTAGGTATGTGACTCATTTGGGTACTAACCAATCAGAGAAGAGTTAGGGTTGAAAGTTAGGGTTGAAAGTTAGGGTTGAAAGTTAGGGTTGAAAGTTAGGGTTGAAAGTTAGGGTTGAAAGTTAGGGTTGACACTTAGGATTATTTTTCTATTTTTGTTTGGCCCAGGGTTATAGGGGAATACGAAAATTTAGGTATGTGACTCATTTGGGTACTAACCAATCAGAGAAGAGTTAGGGTTGAAAGTTAGGGTTGAAAGTTAGGGTTGAAAGTTAGGGTTGAAAGTTAGGGTTGACACTTAGGATTATTTTTCTATTTTTGTTTGGCCCAGGGTTATAGGGGAATACGAAAATTTAGGTATGTGACTCATTTGGGTACTAACCAATCAGAGAAGAGTTAGGGTTGAAAGTTAAGGTTGAAAGTTAGGGTTGAAAGTTAGGGTTGAAAGTTAGGGTTGAAAGTTAGGGTTGACACTTAGGATTATTTTTCTATTTTTGTTTGGCCCAGGGTTATAGGGGAATACGAAAATTTAGGTATGTGACTCATTTGGGTACTAACCAATCAGAGAAGAGTTAGGGTTGAAAGTTAGGGTTGAAAGTTAGGGTTGAAAGTTAGGGTTGAAAGTTAGGGTTGACACTTAGGATTATTTTTCTATTTTTGTTTGGCCCAGGGTTATAGGGGAATACGAAAATTTAGGTATGTGACTCATTTGGGTACTAACCAATCAGAGAAGAGTTAGGGTTGAAAGTTAGGGTTGAAAGTTAGGGTTGAAAGTTAGGGTTGAAAGTTAGGGTTGAAAGTTAGGGTTGAAAGTTAGGGTTGACACTTAGGATTATTTTTCTATTTTTGTTTGGCCCAGGGTTATAGGGGAATACGAAAATTTAGGTATGTGACTCATTTGGGTACTAACCAATCAGAGAAGAGTTAGGGTTGAAAGTTAGGGTTGAAAGTTAGGGTTGAAAGTTAGGGTTGAAAGTTAGGGTTGACACTTAGGATTATTTTTCTATTTTTGTTTGGCCCAGGGTTATAGGGGAATACGAAAATTTAGGTATGTGACTCATTTGGGTACTAACCAATCAGAGAAGAGTTAGGGTTGAAAGTTAGGGTTGAAAGTTAGGGTTGAAAGTTAGGGTTGAAAGTTAGGGTTGAAAGTTAGGGTTGAAAGTTAGGGTTGAAAGTTAGGGTTGACACTTAGGATTATTTTTCTATTTTTGTTTGGCCCAGGGTTATAGGGGAATACGAAAATTTAGGGTTAGGGTTAGGGTTAGGGTTAGGGTTAGGGTTAGGGTTATAGGGGAATACGAAAATTTAGGTATGTGACTCATTTGGGTACTAACCAATCAGAGAAGAGTTAGGGTTGAAAGTTAGGGTTGAAAGTTAGGGTTGAAAGTTAGGGTTGACATTTATGATTATTTTTCTATTTTTGTTTGGCCCAGGGTTATAGGGGAATACGAAAATTTAGGTATGTGACTCATTTGGGTACTAACCAATCAGAGAAGAGTTAGGGTTGAAAGTTAGGGTTGAAAGTTAGGGTTGAAAGTTAGGGTTGAAAGTTAGGGTTGACACTTAGGATTATTTTTCTATTTTTGTTTGGCCCAGGGTTATAGGGGAATACGAAAATTTAGGTATGTGACTCATTTGGGTACTAACCAATCAGAGAAGAGTTAGGGTTGAAAGTTAGGGTTGAAAGTTAGGGTTGAAAGTTAGGGTTGAAAGTTAGGGTTGAAAGTTAGGGTTGACACTTAGGATTATTTTTCTATTTTTGTTTGGCCCAGGGTTATAGGGGAATACGAAAATTTAGGTATGTGACTCATTTGGGTACTAACCAATCAGAGAAGAGTTAGGGTTGAAAGTTAGGGTTGAAAGTTAGGGTTAGGGTTAGGGTTAGGGTTAGGGTTATAGGGGAATACGAAAATTTAGGTATGTGACTCATTTGGGTACTAACCAATCAGAGAAGAGTTAGGGTTGAAAGTTAGGGTTGAAAGTTAGGGTTGAAAGTTAGGGTTGAAAGTTAGGGTTGAAAGTTAGGGTTGAAAGTTAGGGTTGAAAGTTAGGGTTGACACTTAGGATTATTTTTCTATTTTTAGGGTTAGGGTTAGGGTTAGGGTTAGGGTTAGGGTTAGGGTTATAGGGGAATACGAAAATTTAGGTATGTGACTCATTTGGGTACTAACCAATCAGAGAAGAGTTAGGGTTGAAAGTTAGGGTTGAAAGTTAGGGTTGAAAGTTAGGATTATTTTTCTATTTTTGTTTGGCCCCGCGTATTAGGGTTAGGGTTAGGGTTAGGGTTAGGGTTAGGGTTAGGGTTATAGGGGAATACGAAAATTTAGGTATGTGACTCATTTGGGTACTAACCAATCAGAGAAGAGTTAGGGTTGAAAGTTAGGGTTGAAAGTTAGGGTTGAAAGTTAGGGTTGAAAGTTAGGGTTGAAAGTTAGGGTTGACACTTAGGATTATTTTTCTATTTTTGTTTGGCCCAGGGTTATAGGGGAATACGAAAATTTAGGTATGTGACTCATTTGGGTACTAACCAATCAGAGAAGAGTTAGGGTTGAAAGTTAGGGTTGAAAGTTAGGGTTGAAAGTTAGGGTTGACACTTAGGATTATTTTTCTATTTTTGTTTGGCCCCGCGTATTAGGGTTAGGGTTAGGGTTAGGGTTAGGGTTAGGGTTAGGGTTAGGGTTAGGGTTATAGGGGAATACGAAAATTTAGGTATGTGACTCATTTGGGTACTAACCAATCAGAGAAGAGTTAGGGTTGAAAGTTAGGGTTGAAAGTTAGGGTTGAAAGTTAGGGTTGAAAGTTAGGGTTGACACTTAGGATTATTTTTCTATTTTTGTTTGGCCCAGGGTTATAGGGGAATACGAAAATTTAGGTATGTGACTCATTTGGGTACTAACCAATCAGAGAAGAGTTAGGGTTGAAAGTTAGGGTTGAAAGTTAGGGTTGAAAGTTAGGGTTGAAAGTTAGGGTTGACACTTAGGATTATTTTTCTATTTTTGTTTGGCCCAGGGTTATAGGGGAATACGAAAATTTAGGTATGTGACTCATTTGGGTACTAACCAATCAGAGAAGAGTTAGGGTTGAAATTTAGGGTTGAAAGTTAGGGTTGAAAGTTAGGGTTGAAAGTTAGGATTGTTTGTCTATTTTTGTTTGGCCCAGGGTTATAGGGGAATACGAAAATTTAGGTATGTGACTCATTTGGGTACTAACCAATCAGAGAAGAGTTAGGGTTGAAAGTTAGGGTTGAAAGTTAGGGTTGAAAGTTAGGGTTGAAAGTTAGGGTTGAAAGTTAGGATTATTTTTCTATTTTTGTTTGGCCCAGGGTTATAGGGGAATACGAAAATTTAGGTATGTGACTCATTTGGGTACTAACCAATCAGAGAAGAGTTAGGGTTGAAAGTTAGGGTTGAAGGTTAGGGTTGAAAGTTAGGGTTGAAAGTTAGGGTTGAAAGTTAGGGTTGACACTTAGGATTATTTTTCAATTTTTGTTTGGCCCAGGGTTATAGGGGAATACGAAAATTTAGGTATGTGACTCATTTGGGTACTAACCAATCAGAGAAGAGTTAGGGTTGAAAGTTAGGGTTGAAAGTTAGGGTTGAAAGTTAGGGTTGAAAGTTAGGGTTGACATTTAGGATTATTTTTCTATTTTTGTTTGGCCCAGGGTTATAGGGGAATACGAAAATTTAGGTATGTGACTCATTTGGGTACTAACCAATCAGAGAAGAGTTAGGGTTGAAAGTTAGGGTTGAAAGTTAGGGTTGAAAGTTAGGGTTGACACTTAGGATTATTTTTCTATTTTTGTTTGGCCCAGGGTTATAGGGGAATACGAAAATTTAGGTATGTGACTCATTTGGGTAGTAACCAATCAGAGAAGAGTTAGGGTGGAAAGTTAGGGTTGAAAGTTAGGGTTGAAAGTTAGGGTTGAAAGTTAGGGTTGACACTTAGGATTATTTTTCTATTTTTGTTTGGCCCAGGGTTATAGGGGAATACGAAAATTTAGGTATGTGACTCATTTGGGTACTAACCAATCAGAGAAGAGTTAGGGTTGAAAGTTAGGGTTGAAAGTTAGGGTTGAAAGTTAGGGTTGAAAGTTAGGGTTGACACTTAGGATTATTTTTTTATTTTTGTTTGGCCCAGGGTTATAGGGGAATACGAAAATTTAGGTATGTGACTCATTTGGGTACTAACCAATCAGAGAAGAGTTAGGGTTGAAAGTTAGGGTTGAAAGTTAGGGTTGAAAGTTAGGGTTGAAAGTTAGGGTTGACACTTAGCATTATTTTTCTATTTTTGTTTGGCCCAGGGTTATAGGGGAATACGAAAATTTAGGGTTAGGGTTAGGGTTAGGGTTAGGGTTAGGGTTAGGGTTATAGGGGAATACGAAAATTTAGGTATGTGACTCATTTGGGTACTAACCAATCAGAGAAGAGTTAGGGTTGAAAGTTAGGGTTGAAAGTTAGGGTTGAAAGTTAGGGTTGACACTTAGGATTATTTTTCTATTTTTGTTTGGCCCAGGGTTATAGGGGAATACGAAAATTTAGGTATGTGACTCATTTGGGTACTAACCAATCAGAGAAGAGTTAGGGTTGAAAGTTAGGGTTGAAAGTTAGGGTTGACACTTAGGATTATTTTTCTATTTTTGTTTGGCCCAGGGTTATAGGGGAATACGAAAATTTAGGTATGTGACTCATTTGGGTACTAACCAATCAGAGAAGAGTTAGGGTTGAAAGTTAGGGTTGAAAGTTAGGGTTGAAAGTTAGGGTTAGGGTTAGGGTTAGGGTTAGGGTTAGGGTTATAGGGGAATACGAAAATTTAGGTATGTGACTCATTTGGGTACTAACCAATCAGAGAAGAGTTAGGGTTGAAAGTTAGGGTTGAAAGTTAGGGTTGAAAGTTAGGGTTGAAAGTTAGGGTTGACACTTAGGATTATTTTTCTATTTTTGTTTGGCCCAGGGTTATAGGGGAATACGAAAATTTAGGTATGTGACTCATTTGGGTACTAACCAATCAGAGAAGAGTTAGGGTTGAAAGTTAGGGTTGAAAGTTAGGGTTGACACTTTGGATTATTTTTCTATTTTTGTTTGGCCCAGGGTTATAGGGGAATATGAAAATTTAGGTATGTGACTCATTTGGGTACTAACCAATCAGAGAAGAGTTAGGGTTGAAAGTTAGGGTTGAAGGTTAGGGTTAGGGTTAGGGTTAGGGTTAGGGTTAGGGTTATAGGGGAATACGAAAATTTAGGTATGTGACTCATTTGGGTACTAACCAATCAGAGAAGAGTTAGGGTTGAAAGTTAGGGTTAGGGTTAGGGTTAGGGTTAGGGTTAGGGTTATAGGGGAATACGAAAATTTAGGTATGTGACTCATTTGGGTACTAACCAATCAGAGAAGAGTTAGGGTTGAAAGTTAGGGTTGAAAGTTAGGGTTGACACTTAGGATTATTTTTCTATTTTTGTTTGGCCCAGGGTTATAGGGGAATACGAAAATTTAGGTATGTGACTCATTTGGGTACTAACCAATCAGAGAAGAGTTAGGGTTGAAAGTTAGGGTTGAAAGTTAGGGTTGAAAGTTAGGGTTGACACTTAGGATTATTTTTCTATTTTTGTTTGGCCCAGGGTTATAGGGGAATACGAAAATTTAGGTATGTGACTCATTTGGGTACTAACCAATCAGAGAAGAGTTAGGGTTGAAAGTTAGGGTTGAAAGTTAGGGTTGAAAGTTAGGGTTGAAAGTTAGGGTTGAAAGTTAGGGTTAGGGTTAGGGTTATAGGGGAATACGAAAATGTAGGTATGTGACTCATTTGGGTACTAACCAATCAGAGAAGAGTTAGGGTTGAAAGTTAGGGTTGAAAGTTAGGGTTGAAAGTTAGGGTTGAAAGTTAGGGTTGACACTTAGGATTATTTTTCTATTTTTGTTTGGCCCAGGGTTATAGGGGAATACGAAAATTTAGGTATGTGACTCATTTGGGTACTAACCAATCAGAGAAGAGTTAGGGTTGAAAGTTAGGGTTGAAAGTTAGGGTTGAAAGTTAGGGTTGAAAGTTAGGGTTGAAAGTTAGGGTTGACACTTAGGATTATTTTTCTATTTTTGTTTGGCCCAGGGTTATAGGGGAATACGAAAATTTAGGTATGTGACTCATTTGGGTACTAACCAATCAGAGAAGAGTTAGGGTTGAAAGTTAGGGTTGAAAGTTAGGGTTGAAAGTTAGGGTTGACACTTAGGATTATTTTTCTATTTTTGTTTGGCCCAGGGTTATAGGGGAATACGAAAATTTAGGGTTAGGGTTAGGGTTAGGGTTAGGGTTAGGGTTAGGGTTAGGGTTATAGGGGAATACGAAAATTTAGGTATGTGACTCATTTGGGTACTAACCAATCAGAGAAGAGTTAGGGTTGAAAGTTAGGGTTGAAAGTTAGGGTTGAAAGTTAGGGTTGAAAGTTAGGGTTGAAAGTTAGGATTATTTTTCTATTTTTGTTTGGCCCAGGGTTATAGGGGAATACGAAAATTTAGGTATGTGACTCATTTGGGTACAAACCAATCAGAGAAGAGTTAGGGTTGAAAGTTAGGGTTGAAAGTTAGGGTTGACACTTAGGGTTAGGGTTAGGGTTAGGGGGTTAGGGGGTTAGGGGGTTAGGGTTAGGGTTAGGGTTAGGGTTAGGGTTAGGGTATTAGGGTTAGGGTTAGGGTATTAGGGTTAGGGTTAGGGTTATAGGGGAATACGAAAATTTAGGTATGTGACTCATTTGGGTACTAACCAATCAGAGAAGAGTTAGGGTTGAAAGTTAGGGTTGAAAGTTAGGGTTGAAAGTTAGGGTTGAAAGTTAGGGTTGACACTTAGGATTATTTTTCTATTTTTGTTTGGCCCAGGGTTATAGGGGAATACGAAAATTTAGGTATGTGACTCATTTGGGTACTAACCAATCAGAGAAGAGTTAGGGTTGAAAGTTAGGGTTGAAAGTTAGGGTTGAAAGTTAGGGTTGAAAGTTAGGGTTGAAAGTTAGGGTTGACACTTAGGATTATTTTTCTATTTTTGTTTGGCCCAGGGTTATAGGGGAATACGAAAATTTAGGTATGTGACTCATTTGGGTACTAACCAATCAGAGAAGAGTTAGGGTTGAAAGTTAGGGTTGAAAGTTAGGGTTGAAAGTTAGGAATGACAATTAGGATTATTTTTCTATTTTTGTTTGGCCCAGGGTTATAGGGGAATACGAAAATTTAGGTATGTGACTCATTTGGGTACTAACCAATCAGAGAAGAGTTAGGGTTGAAAGTTAGGGTTGAAAGTTAGGGTTGAAAGTTAGGGTTGAAAGTTAGGGTTGACACTTAGGATTATTTTTCTATTTTTGTTTGGCCCAGGGTTATAGGGGAATACGAAAATTTAGGTATGTGACTCATTTGGGTACTAACCAATCAGAGAAGAGTTAGGGTTAGGGTTAGGGTTAGGGTTGAAAGTTAGGGTTGAAATTTAGGATTATTTTTGTATTTTTGTTTGGCCCAGGGTTATAGGGGAATACGAAAATTTAGGTATGTGACTCATTTGGGTACTAACCAATCAGAGAAGGGTTAGGGTTAGGGTTAGGGTTAGGGTTAGGGTTAGGGTTAGGGTTAGGGTTATAGGGGAATACGAAAATTTAGGTATGTGACTCATTTGGGTACTAACCAATCAGAGAAGAGTTAGGGTTGAAAGTTAGGGTTGAAAGTTAGGGTTGAAAGTTAGGGTTGACACTTTGGATTATTTTTCTATTTTTATTTGGCCCAGGGTTATAGGGGAATACGAAAACTTAGGTATGTGACTCATTTGGGTACTAACCAATCAGAGAAGAGTTAGGGTTGAAAGTTAGGGTTGAAAGTTAGGGTTGAAAGTTAGGGTTGAAAGTTAGGGTTGACACTTAGGATTATTTTTCTATTTTTGTTTGGCCCAGGGTTATAGGGGAATACGAAAATTTAGGTATGTGACTCATTTGGGTACTAACCAATCAGAGAAGAGTTAGGGTTGAAAGTTAGGGTTGAAAGTTAGGGTTGAAAGTTAGGGTTGAAAGTTAGGGTTGAAAGTTAGGGTTGAAAGTTAGGGTTGACACTTAGGATTATTTTTCTATTTTTGTTTGGCCCAGGGTTATAGGGGAATACGAAAATTTAGGTATGTGACTCATTTGGGTACTAACCAATCAGAGAAGAGTTAGGGTTGAAAGTTAGGGTTGAAAGTTAGGGTTGAAAGTTAGGGTTGAAAGTTAGGATTATTTTTCTATTTTTGTTTGGCCCAGGGTTATAGGGGAATACGAAAATTTAGGTATGTGACTCATTTGGGTACTAACCAATCAGAGAAGAGTTAGGGTTGAAAGTTAGGGTTGAAAGTTAGGGTTGAAAGTTAGGGTTGAAAGTTAGGGTTGACACTTAGGATTATTTTTCGATTTTTGTTTGGCCCAGGGTTATAGGGGAATACGAAAATTTAGGTATGTGACTCATTTGGGTACTAACCAATCAGAGAAGAGTTAGGGTTGAAAGTTAGGGTTGAAAGTTAGGGTTGAAAGTTAGGGTTGAAAGTTAGGGTTGACACTTAGGATTATTTTTCTATTTTTGTTTGGCCCAGGGTTATAGGGGAATACGAAAATTTAGGTATGTGACTCATTTGGGTACTAACCAATCAGAGAAGAGTTAGGGTTGAAAGTTAGGGTTGAAAGTTAGGGTTGAAAGTTAGGGTTGAAAGTTAGGGTTGACACTTAGGATTATTTTTCTATTTTTGTTTGGCCCAGGGTTATAGGGGAATACGAAAATTTAGGGTTAGGGTTAGGGTTAGGGTTAGGGTTAGGGTTATAGGGGAATACGAAAATTTAGGTATGTGACTCATTTGGGTACTAACCAATCAGAGAAGAGTTAGGGTTGAAAGTTAGGGTTGAAAGTTAGGGTTGAAAGTTAGGGTTGACACTTAGGATTATTTTTCTATTTTTGTTTGGCCCAGGGTTATAGGGGAATACGAAAATTTAGGTATGTGACTCATTTGGGTACTAACCCCGCGTATTAGGGTTAGGGTTAGGGTTAGGGTTAGGGTTAGGGTTATAGGGGAATACGAAAATTTAGGTATGTGACTCATTTGGGTACTAACCAATCAGAGAAGAGTTAGGGTTAGGGTTAGGGTTAGGGTTAGGGTTATAGGGGAATACGAAAATTTAGGTATGTGACTCATTTGGGTACTAACCAATCAGAGAAGAGTTAGGGTTGAAAGTTAGGGTTGAAAGTTAGGGTTGAAAGTTAGGGTTGAAAGTTAGGATTATTTTTGGGTTAGGGTTAGGGTTAGGGTTAGGGTTAGGGTTAGGGTTAGGGTTAGGGTTAGGGTTAGGGTTATAGGGGAATACGAAAATTTAGGTATGTGACTCATTTGGGTACTAACCAATCAGAGAAGAGTTAGGGTTGAAAGTTAGGGTTGAAAGTTAGGGTTGAAAGTTAGGGTTGAAAGTTAGGATTATTTTTCGATTTTTGTTTGGCCCAGGGTTATAGGGGAATACGAAAATTTAGGTATGTGACTCATTTGGGTACTAACCAATCAGAGAAGAGTTAGGGTTGAAAGTTAGGGTTGAAAGTTAGGGTTGAAAGTTAGGGTTGAAAGTTAGGGTTGAAAGTTAGGGTTGAAAGTTAGGATTATTTTTCTATTTTTGTTTGGCCCAGGGTTATAGGGGAATACGAAAATTTAGGTATGTGACTCATTTGGGTACTAACCAATCAGAGAAGAGTTAGGGTTGAAAGTTAGGGTTGAAAGTTAGGGTTGAAAGTTAGGGTTGAAAGTTAGGGTTGAAAGTTAGGGTTGACACTTAGGATTATTTTTCTATTTTTGTTTGGCCCAGGGTTATAGGGGAATACGAAAATTTAGGTATGTGACTCATTTGGGTACTAACCAATCAGAGAAGAGTTAGGGTTGAAAGTTAGGGTTGAAAGTTAGGGTTGAAAGTTAGGGTTGAAAGTTAGTGTTGATACTTAGGATTATTTTTCTATTTTTGTTTGGCCCAGGGTTATAGGGGAATACGAAAATTTAGGTATGTGACTCATTTGGGTACTAACCAATCAGAGAAGAGTTAGGGTTGAAAGTTAGGGTTGAAAGTTAGGGTTGAAAGTTAGGGTTGAAAGTTAGGATTATTTTTCTATTTTTGTTTGGCCCAGGGTTATAGGGGAATACGAAAATGTAGGTATGTGACTCATTTGGGTACTAACCAATCAGAGAAGAGTTAGGGTTGAAAGTTAGGGTTGAAAGTTAGGGTTAGGGTTAGGGTTAGGGTTAGGGTTAGGGTTAGGGTTAGGGTTAGGGTTATAGGGGAATACGAAAATTTAGGTATGTGACTCATTTGGGTACTAACCAATCAGAGAAGAGTTAGGGTTGAAAGTTAGGGTTGAAAGTTAGGGTTGAAAGTTAGGGTTGACACTTAGGATTATTTTTCTATTTTTGTTTGGCCCAGGGTTATAGGGGAATACGAAAATTTAGGTATGTGACTCATTTGGGTACTAACCAATCAGAGAAGAGTTAGGGTTGAAAGTTAGGGTTGAAAGTTAGGGTTGAAAGTTAGGGTTGACACTTAGGATTATTTTTCTATTTTTGTTTGGCCCAGGGTTATAGGGGAATACGAAAATTTAGGTATGTGACTCATTTGGGTACTAACCAATCAGAGAAGAGTTAGGGTTGAAAGTTAGGGTTGAAAGTTAGGGTTGAAAGTTAGGGTTGACACTTAGGATTATTTTTCTATTTTTGTTTGGCCCAGGGTTATAGGGGAATACGAAAATTTAGGTATGTGACTCATTTGGGTACTAACCAATCAGAGAAGAGTTAGGGTTGAAAGTTAGGGTTGAAAGTTAGGGTTAGGGTTAGGGTTAGGGTTAGGGTTAGGGTTATAGGGGAATACGAAAATTTAGGTATGTGACTCATTTGGGTACTAACCAATCAGAGAAGAGTTAGGGTTGAAAGTTAGGGTTGAAAGTTAGGGTTGAAAGTTAGGGTTGAAAGTTAGGGTTGAAAGTTAGGATTATTTTTCTATTTTTGTTTGGCCCAGGGTTATAGGGGAATACGAAAATTTAGGTATGTGACTCATTTGGGTACTAACCAATCAGAGAAGAGTTAGGGTTGAAAGTTAGGGTTGAAAGTTAGGGTTGAAAGTTAGGGTTGAAAGTTAGGGTTGAAAGTTAGGATTATTTTTCGATTTTTGTTTGGCCCAGGGTTATAGGGGAATACGAAAATTTAGGTATGTGACTCATTTGGGTACTAACCAATCAGAGAAGAGTTAGGGTTGAAAGTTAGGGTTGAAAGTTAGGGTTGAAAGTTAGGGTTGAAAGTTAGGGTTATAGGGGAATACGAAAATTTAGGTATGTGACTCATTTGGGTACTAACCAATCAGAGAAGAGTTAGGGTTGAAAGTTAGGGTTGAAAGTTAGGGTTGAAAGTTAGGATTATTTTTCTATTTTTGTTTGGCCCAGGGTTATAGGGGAATACGAAAATGTAGGTATGTGACTCATTTGGGTACTAACCAATCAGAGAAGAGTTAGGGTTGAAAGTTAGGGTTGAAAGTTAGGGTTGAAAGTTAGGGTTGAAAGTTAGGATTATTTTTCTATTTTTGTTTGGCCCAGGGTTATAGGGGAATACGAAAATTTAGGTATGTGACTCATTTGGGTACTAACCAATCAGAGAAGAGTTAGGGTTGAAAGTTAGGGTTGAAAGTTAGGGTTGAAAGTTAGGGTTGACACTTAGGATTATTTTTCTATTTTTGTTTGGCCCAGGGTTATAGGGGAATACGAAAATTTAGGTATGTGACTCATTTGGGTACTAACCAATCAGAGAAGAGTTAGGGTTGAAAGTTAGGGTTGAAAGTTAGGGTTGAAAGTTAGGGTTGAAAGTTAGGGTTGACACTTAGGATTATTTTTCTATTTTTGTTTGGCCCAGGGTTATAGGGGAATACGAAAATTTAGGTATGTGACTCATTTGGGTACTAACCAATCAGAGAAGAGTTAGGGTTGAAAGTTAGGGTTGAAAGTTAGGGTTGAAAGTTAGGGTTGAAAGTTAGGGTTGACACTTAGGATTATTTTTCTATTTTTGTTTGGCCCAGGGTTATAGGGGAATACGAAAATTTAGGTATGTGACTCATTTGGGTACTAACCAATCAGAGAAGAGTTAGGGTTGAAAGTTAGGGTTGAAAGTTAGGGTTGAAAGTTAGGGTTGGGTTAGGGTTAGGGTTAGGGTTAGGGTTAGGGTTATAGGGGAATACGAAAATTTAGGTATGTGACTCATTTGGGTACTAACCAATCAGAGAAGAGTTAGGGTTGAAAGTTAGGGTTGAAAGTTAGGGTTGAAAGTTAGGGTTGACACTTTGGATTATTTTTCTATTTTTGTTTGGCCCAGGGTTATAGGGGAATAGGGAATACGAAAATTTAGGTATGTGACTCATTTGGGTACTAACCAATCAGAGAAGAGTTAGGGTTGAAAGTTAGGGTTGAAAGTTAGGGTTGAAAGTTAGGGTTGAAAGTTAGGGTTAGGGTTAGGGTTAGGGTTAGGGTTAGGGTTAGGGTTAGGGTGTGGGTTAGGGTGTGGGTTAGGGTTAGGGTTAGGGTTAGGGTTAGGGTTAGGGTTATAGGGGAATACGAAAATTTAGGTATGTGACTCATTTGGGTACTAACCAATCAGAGAAGAGTTAGGGTTGAAAGTTAGGGTTGAAAGTTAGGGTTGAAAGTTAGGGTTGAAAGTTAGGGTTGAAAGTTAGGATTATTTTTCGATTTTTGTTTGGCCCAGGGTTATAGGGGAATACGAAAATTTAGGTATGTGACTCATTTGGGTACTAACCAATCAGAGAAGAGTTAGGGTTGAAAGTTAGGGTTGAAAGTTAGGGTTGAAAGTTAGGGTTGAAAGTTAGGGTTGAAAGTTAGGGTTGAAAGTTAGGGTTGAAAGTTAGGATTATTTTTCTATTTTTGTTTGGCCCAGGGTTATAGGGGAATACGAAAATTTAGGTATGTGACTCATTTGGGTACTAACCAATCAGAGAAGAGTTAGGGTTGAAAGTTAGGGTTGAAAGTTAGGGTTGAAAGTTAGGGTTGAAAGTTAGGGTTGAAAGTTAGGGTTGAAAGTTAGGGTTGACACTTAGGATTATTTTTCTATTTTTGTTTGGCCCAGGGTTATAGGGGAATACGAAAATTTAGGTATGTGACTCATTTGGGTACTAACCAATCAGAGAAGAGTTAGGGTTGAAAGTTAGGGTTGAAAGTTAGGGTTGAAAGTTAGGGTTGATACTTAGGATTATTTTTCTATTTTTGTTTGGCCCAGGGTTATAGGGGAATACGAAAATTTAGGTATGTGACTCATTTGGGTACTAACCAATCAGAGAAGAGTTAGGGTTGAAAGTTAGGGTTGAAAGTTAGGGTTGAAAGTTAGGGTTGAAAGTTAGGATTATTTTTCTATTTTTGTTTGGCCCAGGGTTATAGGGGAATACGAAAATGTAGGTATGTGACTCATTTGGGTACTAACCAATCAGAGAAGAGTTAGGGTTGAAAGTTAGGGTTGAAAGTTAGGGTTAGGGTTAGGGTTAGGGTTAGGGTTAGGGTTAGGGTTATAGGGGAATACTAAAATTTAGGTATGTGACTCATTTGGGTACTAACCAATCAGAGAAGAGTTAGGGTTGAAAGTTAGGGTTGAAAGTTAGGGTTGAAAGTTAGGGTTAGGGTTAGGGTTAGGGTTAGGGTTAGGGTTAGGGTTAGGGTTAGGGTTAGGGTTAGGGTTAGGGTTAGGGTTATAGGGGAATACGAAAATTTAGGTATGTGACTCATTTGGGTACTAACCAATCAGAGAAGAGTTAGGGTTGAAAGTTAGGGTTGAAAGTTAGGGTTGACACTTAGGATTATTTTTCTATTTTTGTTTGGCCCAGGGTCACCGCGTATTAGGGTTAGGGTTAGGGTTAGGGTTAGGGTTAGGGTTAGGGTTATAGGGGAATACGAAAATTTAGGTATGTGACTCATTTGGGTACTAACCAATCAGAGAAGAGTTAGGGTTGAAAGTTAGGGTTGAAAGTTAGGGTTGAAAGTTAGGGTTGAAAGTTAGGGTTGAAAGTTAGGGTTGAAAGTTAGGGTTGACACTTAGGATTATTTTTCTATTTTTGTTTGGCCCAGGGTTATAGGGGAATACGAAAATTTAGGTATGTGACTCATTTGGGTACTAACCAATCAGAGAAGAGTTAGGGTTGAAAGTTAGGGTTGAAAGTTAGGGTTGAAAGTTAGGATTATTTTTCTATTTTTGTTTGGCCCAGGGTTATAGGGGTTAGGGTTAGGGTTAGGGTTAGGGTTAGGGTTAGGGTTAGGGTTATAGGGGAATACGAAAATTTAGGGTTAGGGTTAGGGTTAGGGTTAGGGTTAGGGTTAGGGTTAGGGTTATAGGGGAATACGAAAATTTAGGTATGTGACTCATTTGGGTACTAACCAATCAGAGAAGAGTTAGGGTTGAAAGTTAGGGTTGAAAGTTAGGGTTGAAAGTTAGGGTTGAAAGTTAGGGTTGAAAGTTAGGATTATTTTTCTATTTTTGTTTGGCCCAGGGTTATAGGGGAATACGAAAATTTAGGTATGTGACTCATTTGGGTACTAACCAATCAGAGAAGAGTTAGGGTTGAAAGTTAGGGTTGAAAGTTAGGGTTGAAAGTTAGGGTTGAAAGTTAGGGTTGAAAGTTAGGGTTGACACATAGGATTATTTTTCTATTTTTGTTTGGCCCAGGGTTATAGGGGAATACGAAAATTTAGGTATGTGACTCATTTGGGTACTAACCAATCCGAGAAGAGTTAGGGTTGAAAGTTAGGGTTGAAAGTTAGGGTTGAAAGTTAGGGTTGAAAGTTAGGGTTGAAAGTTAGGGTTGAAAGTTAGGGTTGACACTTAGGATTATTTTTCTATTTTTGTTTGGCCCAGGGTTATAGGGGAATACGAAAATTTAGGGTTAGGGTTAGGGTTAGGGTTAGGGTTAGGGTTATAGGGGAATACGAAAATTTAGGTATGTGACTCATTTGGGTACTAACCAATCAGAGAAGAGTTAGGGTTGAAAGTTAGGGTTGAAAGTTAGGGTTGAAAGTTAGGGTTGAAAGTTAGGGTTGAAAGTTAGGGTTGAAAGTTAGGGTTGAAAGTTAGGGTTGAAAGTTAGGGTTGAAAGTTAGGGTTGAAAGTTAGGGTTGAAAGTTAGGGTTGACACTTAGGATTATTTTTCTATTTTTGTTTGGCCCAGGGTTATAGGGGAATACGAAAATTTAGGTATGTGACTCATCTGGGTACTAACCAATCAGAGAAGAGTTAGGGTTGAAAGTTAGGGTTGAAAGTTAGGGTTGAAAGTTAGGGTTGACACTTAGGATTATTTTTCTATTTTTGTTTGGCCCAGGGTTATAGGGGAATACGAAAATTTAGGTATGTGACTCATTTGGGTACTAACCAATCAGAGAAGAGTTAGGGTTGAAAGTTAGGGTTGAAAGTTAGGGTTGAAAGTTAGGGTTGAAAGTTAGGGTTGAAAGTTAGGGTTGAAAGTTAGGGTTGAAAGTTAGGGTTGAAAGTTAGGGTTGACACTTAGGATTATTTTTCTATTTTTGTTTAGGGTTAGGGTTAGGGTTAGGGTTAGGGTTAGGGTTAGGGTTAGGGTTAGGGTTAGGGTTAGGGTTAGGGTTAGGGTTAGGGTTAGGGTTAGGGTTATAGGGGAATACGAAAATTTAGGTATGTGACTCATTTGGGTACTAACCAATCAGAGAAGAGTTAGGGTTGAAAGTTAGGGTTGAAAGTTAGGGTTGAAAGTTAGGGTTAGGGTTAGGGTTAGGGTTATAGGGTTATAGGGTTAGGGTTAGGGTTAGGGTTAGGGTTAGGGTTAGGGTTAGGGTTAGGGTTAGGGTTAGGGTTAGGGTTAGGGTTATAGGGGAATACGAAAATTTAGGTATGTGACTCATTTGGGTACTAACCAATCAGAGAAGAGTTAGGGTTGAAAGTTAGGGTTGAAAGTTAGGGTTAAAAGTTAGGGTTGAAAGTTAGGGTTGACACTTAGGATTATTTTTCTATTTTTGTTTGGCCCAGGGTTATAGGGGAATACGAAAATTTAAGTATGTGACTCATTTGGGTACTAACCAATCAGAGAAGAGTTAGGGTTGAAAGTTAGGGTTGAAAGTTAGGGTTGAAAGTTAGGGTTGAAAGTTAGGATTATTTTTCTATTTTTGTTTGGCCCAGGGTTATAGGGGAATACGAAAATTTAGGTATGTGACTCATTTGGGTACTAACCAATCAGAGAAGAGTTAGGGTTGAAAGTTAGGGTTGAAAGTTAGGGTTGACACTTAGGATTATTTTTCTATTTTTGTTTGGCCCAGGGTTATAGGGGAATACGAAAATTTAGGTATGTGACTCATTTGGGTACTAACCAATCAGAGAAGAGTTAGGGTTAGCGTTGAAAGTTAGGGTTAGGGTTGACCCTTACGATTATTTTTGTATTTGTGTTTGGTGAAAAAAGAATAGAACATTTTTAGTTATGTGACTCATTTAGGTACTTGGCCAATGAGAGTTAAGTTCTGAACAATTTAGGGAGGGTGTGGTTTGGGGTTGAAAGTGTGGTAAGAAAAAGTGTAAGTGGGTAAGAACGTGAGGGAGGTTGTGGGTAGGTGGGTGAGGGAGGTTTAGGGATGTATGGTGGGTGTGGGTAAGGAGGTTGAAGGTTTTTGAGGGAAGGTGGATGATGAAGAGAGTGGGTAGGTGGTGTTGAAGGTGGATTAGGGAGGGTGAGTAAATGTGTCTGGGAGGGTGAGGATGAAGGTGGGTGAAAAAAGTGTGGGTCAGTTCAGGTATGGGTGAGTGGGCAAGGGTGAGGCTGGGTATTGGTGTGCAGGTAAGGGTGGTGAAGGTGAATTTTAATATGGATGATGAGGGTAGAAGGTGGGTGAGGGAGGTTGGGTGAAGGAGGGTGTGGGAAGGTGATGTTGAAGGTGGGTGAGGGATGGTTAATATGGGTATAGGAGGCTTTGTAGGTAAGGTTGAGGCCAGTAAGGTAGAGTGAACATGGGTGAGGGAGGGTGAGGATTAAGGTGGAAGAGGGAGGGTGTGTTTAAGTGGGGTTAAAGGTTGGTGAATGTAGGTGAGGTAGGGGGATGAGTGAAGGTGTGGGTGAGTGAAGGTGTTGGTGAGGGGGCAATGGTGGGTGGGTGAAGGTGGATGAGTGTGAGGGTGAAGGTGGATGAGGTGGTGGGTGATAGTGAACATGGGTCAAGAGCGGGTGAGGGAGGGCATGGAATCAGTCTGTGAGCCTGCCCTTTCTATTTTGTTGTATATATTCTATTCCCTATCCAATTGACATGTTGCATTTATATGCAGTTAGTCATTCAAAAATTTGAAAACTCTTGCATTCGTTGCATGTTAGCGAGAGGCACCCTTAGAGGTAAAGAGCTAGCTTTTACCTCACTACTAAGTACTTGGACATTGAGGACTAGATCCGTTTTGTACAGAGCGGAGCTTCTCCTCTGCCGTATGCTAGGAGTGAAGAAGCACTACTGTCTATCGTCCGTAAAGGGGTATGCTTTCTTCCCCCAATTTACAGTCGAGCTAGCGCTGCAGATGGGACAGTAGCGAAGAGTTCACTGCCTGACTCTAAAAGGGCACACTCGTGTAAAGGGAGAGAAATCAACTCAAAGCTTTATATCCTGAGAGATAAAAGCAATGCATTGTGTAGGTGTACTCACTTACCTCAACTACTTACCTCCTTGTTAGTATGTCCTTTGTGAACATCATCTTGATAGACGAACTTACCTATTTTCATACTGCAAATAAATTTTACCCAAGATAAGTGAAAAAATATAATGCAATCCCCTTTAGAGCAATGCAGTTGAGGACCCTCTTTCACTGATGGACTAAATAAACAATGCTTAGACTGAGTGAGAGAGGGGTTTGTGAGAGAGAGGGGAGAGTGGTAGTCCTTGAAAGAGAGAGAGAAAGAAAGGACATTTGTGAGAGTAAAATACAGGTGATTTAGAAGGAGCAGGGATGCTAGTCAGGGAGAGTAATAGAGAGCAGGGAGAGAAAGAGAGGGTGTGAGAAAGAAAAAGAGAGAGAGAGAAGTGGAAGAAAGAAATGTGTGTGAGAGCAAGAGACGGGTTGAAGTGAAAGAGATAGAGTGGGAGTAAGAGAGAAAAAAATTGAGAGAAGGGAGAGGGAGAGAGAAGGGAGAGGGAGAGAGAAGAGAGGGAGAGAGAAGGGAGAGAGAGAAAGCAGGGAGAGACAAGTGTGAGAGGAGGGACAGAGAAGGGAGAGGGAGAGAGAAGGGAGAGGGAGAGAAAAGGAAAAGGGAGAGAAAATGAAAAGGGAGAGAGAAGGAAATGGAGATAGAAGGAAAAGGGAGAGAGAAGGAAGAGGGAGAGAGAATGGAGAGACAAGGGAGAGGGAGAGACAAGGAAAGGGAGAGAGAAGGGATAGTGAGAGAAAAGGGAGAGGGAGAGAGATGGAAGTGACAAGGGAGAGAGGAGGGAGAGAGAAGGGAGAGGGAGAGCGAAGGAAAGGAGAGGGGAAAGGAAAAGGGAGAGAATGGAGAGACAAGGAAAAGGGAGAGAGCATGGAAAGTGAGAGAGAAGGAAGAAGGAGAGAGAAGGAAGAGGGAGAGAGATGGGATAGGGAGAGAGAAGGGAGAGAGAAGGCAGAGGGATAGAGAAGGGAGTGAGAAAAGGGAGAGAGAAGGGAGAGAGAAAGAAAAGGGAGAGAGAAGGGAGAGGGAGAGACAAGGAAAGGGAGAGATAAGGGATAGGGAGAGAGAAGGGATAGGGAGAGAGAGAAGGGATAGGGAGAGGAAGAAGGGATATGGAGAGAGAGAAGGTAGATGTAGAGAGAAGGGAGATGGAGAGAGAAGGGAGAGGGAGAGAGAAGGGTGAGGGAGAGAGAAGGGTGAGGGAGAGAAAAGGAAAAGGGAGAGAAAAGGAAAAGGGAGAGAAAAGGAAAAGGGAGAGAAAAGGAAAAGGGAGAGAAAAGGAAAAGGGAGAGAAAAGGAAAAGAAAAGGGAGAGAAAAGGGAGAGAAAAGGGAGAGAGAAGGCAAAATGAGAGAGAAGGTAAAGGGAGATAGAAGGAAAAGGGAGAGAGAAGGAAGAGGGAGAGAGAAGGAAGAGGGAGAGAGAATGGAGAGACAAGGGAGAGGGAGAGACAAGGAAAGGGAGAGAGAAGGGATAGGGAGAGAGAAGGGATAGGGAGAGAGAAGGGAGAGGGAGAGAGAAGGGAGAGGGAGAGAGTGATGAGGGAGTGACAAGGAAAAGGGAGAGAGAAGGGAGAGGGAGAGAGAAGGGAGAGGGAGAGAGTGATGAGGGAGTGACAAGGAAAAGGGAGAGAGAAGGGAGAGGGAGAGAGAAGGGAGAGGGAGAGAGGAGAGAGAGAAGGGAGAGAGAGAAGGGAGAGGGATAGACAGAGAGAAGGAAGAGGGTGCGAGAGAAGGGAAAGGGAGAGAGAGAGAAGGGAGAGGGGGAGAGAGAGGTAGAGGGAATGATCAGGGAGTTATAAGGGAGAGGGATAGAGAAGGGAGGGGGAGAGAGAGAGAGAAGGGAGTGGAGAGAGAGAGAAGGGAGAGGGAGAGCAAAGGAAAGGGGAGGGGAAAGGAAAAGGGAGAGAGATTGGAAAGGGAGAGAGAAGGAAGAGGGAGAGAGAATGGATAGGGAGAGAGAAGGGAGAGAGAAGGCAGAGGGATAGAGAAGGGAGTGAGAAAATGGAGAGAGAAAGAAAAGGGAGAGAGAAGGAAAAGGGAGAGAGAAGGAAAAGGGAGAGAGAAGGAAAGGGAGAGAGAATGAGAAGGGAGAGAGAATGGAGAGACAAGGAAGAGGGAGAGACAAGGAAAGGGAGAGAGAAGGGATAGGGAGAGCGAAGGAAGAGGGAGAGAGAAAAGGGAGAGAGAGAGAGAAGGGAGAGAAAGAGAGTGATGAGGGAGTGACAAGGAAAAGGGAGAGAGAAGGGAGAGGGAGAGAGAAGGGAGAGGGAGAGAGGAGAGAGAAAAGGGAGAGAGAGAGAAGGGAGAGGGAGAGAGAGAGGTAGAGGGAATGACGAGGGAGTTATAAGGGAGAGGGAGAGAGAAGGGAGGGGGAGAGAGAGAGAAGGGAGTGGAGAGAGAGAGAAGGGAGTGGAGAGAGAGAGAAGGGAGAGGGAGAGCGAAGGAAAGGGGAGGCAAGGAAAAGGGAGAGAATGGAGAGATAAGGAAAAGGGAGAGAGCATGGAAAGGGAGAGAGCATGGAAAGGGAGAGAGAAGTAAGAGGGAGAGAGAAGGAAGAGGGAGAGAGAAGGGATAGGGAGAGAGAATGGAGAGACAAGGGAGAGGGAGAGACAAGGAAAGGGAGAGAGAAGGGATAGGGAGAGAGAAGGGAGAGGGAGAGAGAAGGGGGTCACAAGGGAGAGAGGAGGGAGAGAGAAGGGAGAGGGAGAGAGAAGGAAAAGGGAGGGGAAAGGAAAAGGGAGAGAGAAGGAAGAGGGAGGGAGAAGGAAGATGGAGAGAGAAGGAAGATGGAGAGAGAAGGAAGATGGAGAGAGAAGGAAGATGGAGAGAGAAGGAAGAGGGAGAGAGAAGGAAGAGGGAGAGAGAAGGAAGAGGGAGAGAGAAGGAAGAGGGAGAGAGAAGGAAGAGGGAGAGAGAAGGAAGAGGGAGAGAGAAGGAAGAGGGAGAGAGAAGGAAGAGGGAGAGAGAAGGAAGAGGGAGAGAGAATGGAGAGACAAGGGAGAGGTAGAAACAAGGGAGAGGGAGCGACAAGGGATAGGGAGAGAGAAGGAAGAGGGAGAGAGAGAAGGAAGAGGGAGAGAGAGAAGGAAGAGGGAGAGAGAGAAGGGATACGGAGAGAGAGAAGGTAGATGTAGAGAGAAGGGAGATGGAGAAGAAGGAAGATGGAGAAGGGAGAGAGAGAGAGAGAGAGAGAGAGAGAGAGAGAGAGATGAGGGAGTGACAAGGAAAATGGAGAGAGAAGGGAGAGTGAGAGAGAAGGGAGAGGGAGAGAGGAGAGAGAAGGGAGAGAGAGAAGAGAGAGGGAGAGACAGAGAGAAGGAAGAGGGTGAGAGAGAAAGGAATGGTTGAGAGAGAGAAGGGAGAGGGAGAGGGAATGACGAGGGAGTTATAAGGGAGAGGGAGAGAGAAGGGAGGGGGAGAGAGAGAAGGGAGTGGAGAGAGAGAGAAGGGAGAGGGAGAGCGAAGGAAAGGGTAGGGGAAAGGAAAAGGGAGAGAATGGAGAGATAAGGAAAAGGGAGATAGCATGGAAAGGGAGAGAGACGGAAGAGGGAGAGAGAAGGAAGAGGGAGAGAGAAGGGATAGGGAGAGAGAAGGGAGAGAAAGGCAGAGGGATAGAGAAGGGAGTGAGAAAAGGGAGAGAGAAAGAAAAGGGAGAGAGAAGGGAAAAGGAGAGAGAAGGAAAAGGGAGAGAGAAGGAAAAGGGAGAGAGAAGGAAAGGGAGAGGGAAGGAAAAGGGAGAGAGAATGGAGAGACAAGGGAGAGGGAGAGACAAGGAAAGGGAGAGAGAAGGGATAGGGAGAGAGAAGGGAGAGGGAGAGAGGAGGGGGTGACAAGGGAGAGAGGAGGGAGAGAGAAGGGAGAGGGAGAGAGAAGGAAAAGGGAGCGGAAAGGAAAAGGGAGAGAGAAGGAAGATGGAGAGAGAAGGAAGATGGAGAGAGAAGGAAGATGGAGAGAGAAGGAAGAGGGAGAGGGAAGGAAGAGGGAGAGGGAAGGAAGAGGGAGAGGGAAGGAAGAGGGAGAGAGAATGGAGAGACAAGGGAGAGGTAGAAACAAGGCAGAGGGAGCGACAAGGGATAGGGAGAGAGAAGGAAGAGGGAGAGAGAAAAGGGATAGGGAGAGAGAGAAGGGATACGGAGAGAGAGAAGGGATACGGAGAGAGAGAAGGGATACGGAGAGAGAGAAGGTAGATGTAGAGAGAAGGGAGATGGAGAAAGAAGGAAGATGGAGAAGGGAGAGAGAGAGAAGGGAGAGAGAGAGAGAGAGGGAGAGAGAGAGAGTGATGAGGGAGTGACAAGGAAAAGGGAGAGAGAAGGGAGAGAGAAGGGAGAGGGAGAGAGGAGAGAGAGAAGGGAGAGAGAGAGAAGGGAGAGGGAGAGACAGAGAGAAGGAAGAGGGTGAGAGAGAATGGAAAGGGAGAGAGAGAGAAGGGAGAGAGAGAAGGGAGAGGGAGAGAGAGAGGTAGAGGGAATGACGAGGGAGTTATAAGGGAGAGGGAGAGAGAAGGGAGGGGGAGAGAGAGAGAGAAGGGAGTGGAGAGAGAGAGAAGGGAGAGGGAGAGCGAAGGAAAGGGGAGGGGAAAGGAAAAGGGAGAGAATGGAGAGATAAGGAAAAGGGAGAGAGCATGGAGAGGGAGAGAGAAGGGAGAGGGAGAGAGGAGAGAGAGAAGGGAGAGTGAGAGAAGGGAGAGGGAGAGACAGAGAGAAGGAAGAGGGTGAGTGAGAAGGGAAAGGGAGAGAGAGAGAGAAGGGAGAGGGAGAGAGAGAGGTAGAGGGAATGACGAGGGAGTTATAAGGGAGAGGGAGAGAGAAGGGAGGGGGAGAGAGAGAGAGAAGGGAGTGGAGTGAGAGAGAGAAGGGAGAGGGAGAGCGAAGGAAAGGGGAGGGGAAAGGAAAAGGGAGAGAATGGAAAGATAAGGAAAAGGGAGAGAGCATGGAAAGGGAGAGAGAAGTAAGAGGGAGAGAGAAGGAAGAGGGAGAGAGAAGGTATAGGGAGAGAGAAGGGAGAGGGAGATAGAAGGGGGTGACAAGGGAGAGAGGAGGGAGAGAGAAGGGAGAGGGAGAGAGAAGGAAAAGGGAGGGAAAAGGAAAATGGAAAGAGAGAATGGAAAGGGAGAGAGAAGGAAGATGGAGAGAGAAGGAAGATGGAGAGAGAAGGAAGATGGAGAGAGAAGGAAGATGGGGAGAGAAGGAAGAGGGAGAGGGAAGGAAGAGGGAGAGAGAATGGAGAGACAAGGGAGAGGTAGAAACAAGGGAGAGGGAGCGACAAGGGATAGGGAGAGAGAAGGAAGAGGGAGAGAGAGAAGGGATAGGGAGAGAGAGAAGGGATAGGGAGAGAGAGAAGGGATAGGGAGAGAGAGAAGGTAGATGTAGAGAGAAGGGAGATGGAGAAAGAAGGAAGATGGAGAAGGGAGAGAGAGAGAAGGGAGAGAGAGAGAGTGATGAGGGAGTGACAAGGAAAAGGGATTGAGAAGGGAGAGGGAGAGAGAAGGTAGAGGGAGAGAGGAGAGAGAGAAGGGAGAGAGAGAAGGGAGAGGGAGAGGGAAGGAAGAGGGAGAGAGAAGGAAGAGGGAGAGAGAAGGAAGAGGGAGAGAGAAGGAAGAGGGAGAGAGAATGGAGAGACAAGGGAGAGGTAGAAACAAGGGAGAGGGAGCGACAAGGGATAGGGAGAGAGAAGGAAGAGGGAGAGAGAAGGAAGAGGGAGAGAGAGAAGGAAGAGGGAGAGAGAGAAGGAAGAGGGAGAGAGAGAAGGGATACGGAGAGAGAGAAGGTAGATGTAGAGAGAAGGGAGATGGAGAAGAAGGAAGATGGAGAAGGGAGAGAGAGAGAGAGAGAGAGAGAGAGAGAGAGAGAGAGAGAGATGAGGGAGTGACAAGGAAAATGGAGAGAGAAGGGAGAGTGAGAGAGAAGGGAGAGGGAGAGAGGAGAGAGAAGGGAGAGAGAGAAGAGAGAGGGAGAGACAGAGAGAAGGAAGAGGGTGAGAGAGAAAGGAATGGTTGAGAGAGAGAAGGGAGAGGGAGAGGGAATGACGAGGGAGTTATAAGGGAGAGGGAGAGAGAAGGGAGGGGGAGAGAGAGAAGGGAGTGGAGAGAGAGAGAAGGGAGAGGGAGAGCGAAGGAAAGGGTAGGGGAAAGGAAAAGGGAGAGAATGGAGAGATAAGGAAAAGGGAGATAGCATGGAAAGGGAGAGAGACGGAAGAGGGAGAGAGAAGGAAGAGGGAGAGAGAAGGGATAGGGAGAGAGAAGGGAGAGAAAGGCAGAGGGATAGAGAAGGGAGTGAGAAAAGGGAGAGAGAAAGAAAAGGGAGAGAGAAGGGAAAAGGAGAGAGAAGGAAAAGGGAGAGAGAAGGAAAAGGGAGAGAGAAGGAAAGGGAGAGCGAAGGAAGAGGGAGAGAGAAAAGGGAGAGAGAGAGAGAGAAGGGAGAGAAAGAGAGTGATGAGGGAGTGACAAGGAAAAGGGAGAGAGAAGGGAGAGGGAGAGAGAAGGGAGAGGGAGAGAGAAGGGAGAGGGAGAGAGGAGAGAGAAAAGGGAGAGAGAGAGAAGGGAGAGGGAGAGAGAGAGGTAGAGGGAATGACGAGGGAGTTATAAGGGAGAGGGAGAGAGAAGGGAGGGGGAGAGAGAGAGAAGGGAGTGGAGAGAGAGAGAAGGGAGTGGAGAGAGAGAGAAGGGAGAGGGAGAGCGAAGGAAAGGGGAGGCAAGGAAAAGGGAGAGAATGGAGAGATAAGGAAAAGGGAGAGAGCATGGAAAGGGAGAGAGCATGGAAAGGGAGAGAGAAGTAAGAGGGAGAGAGAAGGAAGAGGGAGAGAGAAGGGATAGGGAGAGAGAATGGAGAGACAAGGGAGAGGGAGAGACAAGGAAAGGGAGAGAGAAGGGATAGGGAGAGAGAAGGGAGAGGGAGAGAGAAGGGGGTCACAAGGGAGAGAGGAGGGAGAGAGAAGGGAGAGGGAGAGAGAAGGAAAAGGGAGGGGAAAGGAAAAGGGAGAGAGAAGGAAGAGGGAGGGAGAAGGAAGATGGAGAGAGAAGGAAGATGGAGAGAGAAGGAAGATGGAGAGAGAAGGAAGATGGAGAGAGAAGGAAGAGGGAGAGAGAAGGAAGAGGGAGAGAGAAGGAAGAGGGAGAGAGAAGGAAGAGGGAGAGAGAAGGAAGAGGGAGAGAGAAGGAAGAGGGAGAGAGAAGGAAGAGGGAGAGAGAAGGAAGAGGGAGAGAGAAGGAAGAGGGAGAGAGAATGGAGAGACAAGGGAGAGGTAGAAACAAGGGAGAGGGAGCGACAAGGGATAGGGAGAGAGAAGGAAGAGGGAGAGAGAGAAGGAAGAGGGAGAGAGAGAAGGAAGAGGGAGAGAGAGAAGGGATACGGAGAGAGAGAAGGTAGATGTAGAGAGAAGGGAGATGGAGAAGAAGGAAGATGGAGAAGGGAGAGAGAGAGAGAGAGAGAGAGAGAGAGAGAGAGAGAGAGAGATGAGGGAGTGACAAGGAAAATGGAGAGAGAAGGGAGAGTGAGAGAGAAGGGAGAGGGAGAGAGGAGAGAGAAGGGAGAGAGAGAAGAGAGAGGGAGAGACAGAGAAGGAAGAGGGTGAGAGAGAAAGGAATGGTTGAGAGAGAGAAGGGAGAGGGAGAGGGAATGACGAGGGAGTTATAAGGGAGAGGGAGAGAGAAGGCAGGGGGAGAGAGAGAAGGGAGTGGAGAGAGAGAGAAGGGAGAGGGAGAGCGAAGGAAAGGGTAGGGGAAAGGAAAAGGGAGAGAATGGAGAGATAAGGAAAAGGGAGATAGCATGGAAAGGGAGAGAGACGGAAGAGGGAGAGAGAAGGAAGAGGGAGAGAGAAGGGATAGGGAGAGAGAAGGGAGAGAAAGGCAGAGGGATAGAGAAGGGAGTGAGAAAAGGGAGAGAGAAAGAAAAGGGAGAGAGAAGGGAAAAGGAGAGAGAAGGAAAAGGGAGAGAGAAGGAAAAGGGAGAGAGAAGGAAAGGGAGAGGGAAGGAAAAGGGAGAGAGAATGGAGAGACAAGGGAGAGGGAGAGACAAGGAAAGGGAGAGAGAAGGGATAGGGAGAGAGAAGGGAGAGGGAGAGAGGAGGGGGTGACAAGGGAGAGAGGAGGGAGAGAGAAGGGAGAGGGAGAGAGAAGGAAAAGGGAGCGGAAAGGAAAAGGGAGAGAGAATGGAAAGGGAGAGAGAAGGAAGATGGAGAGAGAAGGAAGATGGAGAGAGAAGGAAGATGGAGAGAGAAGGAAGAGGGAGAGGGAAGGAAGAGGGAGAGGGAAGGAAGAGGGAGAGGGAAGGAAGAGGGAGAGAGAATGGAGAGACAAGGGAGAGGTAGAAACAAGGCAGAGGGAGCGACAAGGGATAGGGAGAGAGAAGGAAGAGGGAGAGAGAAAAGGGATAGGGAGAGAGAGAAGGGATACGGAGAGAGAGAAGGGATACGGAGAGAGAGAAGGGATACGGAGAGAGAGAAGGGATACGGAGAGAGAGAAGGTAGATGTAGAGAGAAGGGAGATGGAGAAAGAAGGAAGATGGAGAAGGGAGAGAGAGAGAAGGGAGAGAGAGAGAGAGAGGGAGAGAGAGAGAGTGATGAGGGAGTGACAAGGAAAAGGGAGAGAGAAGGGAGAGAGAAGGGAGAGGGAGAGAGGAGAGAGAGAAGGGAGAGAGAGAGAAGGGAGAGGGAGAGACAGAGAGAAGGAAGAGGGTGAGAGAGAAGGGAAAGGGAGAGAGAGAGAAGGGAGAGAGAGAAGGGAGAGGGAGAGAGAGAGGTAGAGGGAATGACGAGGGAGTTATAAGGGAGAGGGAGAGAGAAGGGAGGGGGAGAGAGAGAGAGAAGGGAGTGGAGAGAGAGAGAAGGGAGAGGGAGAGCGAAGGAAAGGGGATGGGAAAGGAAAAGGGAGAGAATGGAGAGATAAGGAAAAGGGAGAGAGCATGGAGAGGGAGAGAGAAGGGAGAGGGAGAGAGGAGAGAGAGAAGGGAGAGTGAGAGAAGGGAGAGGGAGAGACAGAGAGAAGGAAGAGGGTGAGAGAGAAGGGAAAGGGAGAGAGAGAGAGAAGGGTGAGGGAGAGAGAGAGGTAGAGGGAATGACGAGGGAGTTATAAGGGAGAGGGAGAGAGAAGGGAGGGGGAGAGAGAGAGAGAAGGGAGTGGAGAGAGAGAGAGAAGGGAGAGGGAGAGCGAAGGAAAGGGGAGGGGAAAGGAAAAGGGAGAGAATGGAAAGATAAGGAAAGGGAGAGAGCATGGAAAGGGAGAGAGAAGTAAGAGGGAGAGAGAAGGAAGAGGGAGAGAGAAGGTATAGGGAGAGAGAAGGGAGAGGGAGATAGAAGGGGGTGACAAGGGAGAGAGGAGGGAGAGAGAAGGGAGAGGGAGAGAGAAGGAAAAGGGAGGAAAAGGAAAAGGGAGAGAGAATGGAAAGGGAGAGAGAAGGAAGATGGAGAGAGAAGGAAGATGGAGAGAGAAGGAAGATGGGGAGAGAAGGAAGAGTGAGAGGGAAGGAAGAGGGAGAGAGAATGGAGAGACAAGGGAGTGGTAGAAACAAGGGAGAGGGAGCGACAAGGGATAGGGAGAGAGAAGGAAGAGGGAGAGAGAGAAGGGATAGGGAGAGAGAGAAGGGATAGGGAGAGAGAGAAGGGATAGGGAGAGAGAGAAGGTAGATGTAGAGAGAAGGGAGATGGAGAAAGAAGGAAGATGGAGAAGGGAGAGAGAGAGAAGGGAGAGAGAGAGAGTGATGAGGGAGTGACAAGGAAAAGGGATTGAGAAGGGAGAGGGAGAGAGAAGGTAGAGGGAGAGAGGAGAGAGAGAAGGGAGAGAGAGAAGGGAGAGGGAGGAGTGGGAAGGAAGAGGGAGAGAGAAGGAAGAGGGAGGAGAGAAGGAAGAGGGAGAGAGAAGGAAGAGGGAGAGAGAGAATGGAGAGACAAGGGAGAGGTAGAAACAAGGGAGAGGGAGCGACAAGGGATAGGAGAGAGAAGGAAAAGGGAGAGAGAGAAGGGATAGGGAGAGAGAGAAGGGATAGGGAGAGAGAGAAGGGATACGGAGAGAGAGAAGGTAGATGTAGAGAGAAGGGAGATGGAGAAGAAGGAAGATGGAGAAGGGAGAGAGAGAGAGAGAGAGAGAGAGAGAGAGAGAGAGATGAGGGAGTGACAAGGAAAATGGAGAGAGAAGGGAGAGTGAGAGAGAAGGGAGAGGGAGAGAGGAGAGAGAAGGAGAGAGAGAAGAGAGAGGGAGAGACAGAGAGAAGGAAGAGGGTGAGAGAGAAAGGAATGGTTGAGAGAGAGAAGGGGAGAGGGAGAGGGAATGACGAGGGAGTTATAAGGGAGAGGGAGAGAGAAGGGAGGGGGAGAGAGAGAAGGGAGTGGAGAGAGAGAGAAGGGAGAGGGAGAGCGAAGGAAAGGGTAGGGGAAAGGAAAAGGGAGAGAATGGAGAGATAAGGAAAAGGGAGATAGCATGGAAAGGGAGAGAGACGGAAGAAGGAGAGAGAAGGAAGAGGGAGAGAGAAGGGATAGGGAGAGAGAAGGGAGAGAAAGGCAGAGGGATAGAGAAGGGAGTGAGAAAAGGGAGAGAGAAAGAAAGGGAGAGAGAAGGGAAAAGGAGAGAGAAGGAAAAGGGAGAGAGAAGGAAAAGGGAGAGAGAAGGAAAGGGAGAGGGAAGGAAAGGGAGAGAGAATGGAGAGACAAGGGAGAGGGAGAGACAAGGAAAGGGAGAGAGAAGGGATAGGAGAGAGAAGGGAGAGGGAGAGAGGAGGGGGTGACAAGGGAGAGAGGAGGGAGAGAGAAGGGAGAGGGAGAGAGAAGGAAAAGGGAGAGCGGAAAGGAAAAGGGAGAGAGAATGGAAAGGGAGAGAGAAGGAAGATGGAGAGAGAAGGAAGATGGAGAGAGAAGGAAGATGGAGAGAGGAAGGAAGAGGGAGAGAGAATGGAGAGACAAGGGAGAGGTAGAAACAAGGCAGAGGGAGCGACAAGGGATAGGGAGAGAGAAGGAAGAGGGAGAGAGAAAAGGGATAGGGAGAGAGAGAAGGGATACGGAGAGAGAGAAGGGATACGGAGAGAGAGAAGGGATACGGAGAGAGAGAAGGTAGATGTAGAGAGAAGGGAGATGGAGAAAGAAGGAAGATGGAGAAGGGAGAGAGAGAAGGGAGAGGGAGAGAGAGAGGTAGAGGGAATGACGAGGGAGTTATAAGGGAGAGGGAGAGAGAAGGGAGGGGGAGAGAGAGAGAAGGGAGTGGAGAGAGAGAGAAGGGAGAGGGAGAGCAAGGAAAGGGGAGGGGAAAGGAAAAGGGAGAGAATGGAGAGATAAGGAAAAGGGAGAGAGCATGGAGAGGGAGAGAGAAGGGAGAGGGAGAGAGGAGAGAGAGAAGGGAGAGTGAGAGAAGGGAGAGGGAGAGACAGAGAGAAGGAAGAGGGTGAGAGAGAAGGGAAAGGGAGAGAGAGAGAGAAGGGAGAGGGAGAGGAGAAGGGATAGGGAGAGAGAGAAGTGATAGGGAGAGAGAGAAGGGATACGGAGAGAGAGAAGGTAGATGTAGAGAGAAGGGAGATGGAGAAAGAAGGAAGATGGAGAAGGGAGAGAGAGAGAAGGGAGAGAGAGAGAGTGATGAGGGAGTGACAAGGAAAAGGGAGAGAGAAGGGAGAGGGAGAGAGAAGGGAGAGGGAGAGAGGAGAGAGAGAAGGGAGGAGAGAGAGAAGGGAGAGGAGAGAGGAGAGAGAAGGAAGAGGGTGAGAGAGAAGGGAAGGGAGAGAGAGAAGGGAGAGGGAATGACGAGGAGTTATAAGGGAGAGGGAGAGAGAAGGGAGGGGGGAGAGAGAGAGAAGGGAGAGGGAGAGGTTTCAAACCACAGAAACATTAACATTCACAGTATTTACAATCTTAACAGAACTCTTATGGAGACAATAAAGGGGGTAGGTGCTCTGGGGAATTTCATACACAAGAGCCCCACAAACAGGGCTGGTTGATGATAAACCAATGAATACCATATTTAAAACCACATAAACATTACAAGTTACAGTACTTACAATCTTTATCAGTACCCTTGTAGACAATAAATGTGGATATATACACACACACACACACACACACACACACATTACAGTATGTGGGTGTGTATGTGTACATTATCTCTAGGGGTAGGTGCTATGGACTGTTTCATACACAAGAGCCACCCACAACCAGGGCTGGTTGATGATAAACCAATGAATACCATATTTCTAACCGCATAAACATTACAAGTTACAGTACTTACAATCTTTATCAGAACTCTTATAGTCAATAATGTGGATATGGAGAAGGAAGAGAGAAAGAAAAGGGAGAGAGAAGGGAAAGGGAGAGAGAAGGAAAAGGGGAGAGAGAAGGAAAGGGAGAAAAAAGGAAAAGGGAGAGAGAAGGAAAGGGAAGAGAGAATGGAGAGACAAGGGAGAGGGAGAGACAAGGAAAGGGAGAGAGAAGGGATAGGGAGAGAGAAGGGAGAGGGAGAGAGAATGGAGTGACAAGGGAGAGAGAAGGGAGAGAGAAAGAGAGAGAAGGAAAAGGGAGGGGAAAGGAGAAGGGAGAGAGAATGGAAAGGGAGAGAGAAGGAAGAGGGAGAGGGAAGGAAGATGGAGAGAGAAGGAAGATGGAGAGAGAAGGAAGAGGGAGAGAGGAGAGAGAGGGAGAGAGAAGGGAGAGACAAGGGAGAGGTAGAAACAAGGAGAGGGAGTGACAAGGGATAGGGAGAGAGAAGGAAGAGGGAGAGAGAGAGAAGGGAGAGAGAGAGAGAAGGGAGAGAAAGAGAGTGATGAGGGAGTGACAAGGAAAAGGGAGAGAGGAGGGGAGAGGGAGAGAGAAGGGAGAGGGAGAGAGGAGAGAGAGAAGGGAGAGAGAGAGAAGGGAGAGGGATAGACAGAGAGAAGGAAGAGGGTGAGAGAGAAGGAAAAGGGAGAGAGAGAGAAGGGAGAGGGAGAGAGAGAGAAGGGAGAGGGAGAGAGAGAGAGTAGAGGGAATGATTGAGGGAGTTATAAGGGAGAGGGAGAGAGAAGGGAGGGAGAGAGAGAGAGAAGGGAGTGGAGAGAGAGAGAAGGGAGAGGGAAAGCAAAGGAAAGGGGAGGGGGTAAAGGAAGGAGAGAATGGAGAGACAAGGAAAAGGAGAGAGATTGGAAAGGGAGAGAGAAGGAAGAGGGAGAGAGAAGGAAGAGGGAGAGAGAAGGGATAGGGAGAGAGAAGGAAAGGGAGGAGAGAAGGAAAGGGAGAGAGAAGGAAAAGGGAGAGAGAATGGAGAGACAAGGGAGAGGGAGAGACAAGGAAAGGGAGAGAGAAGGGATAGGGAGAGAGAAGGAGAGGGGAGAGAGAAGGGGGTGACAAGGGAGAGAGGAGGGAGAGAGAAGGGAGAGGGAGAGAGAAGGGAAAAGGGAGGGGAAAGGAAAAGGGAGGGGAAAGGAAAAGGGAGAGAGAATGAAAGGGAGAGAGAAGGAAGAGGGAGGGAGAGGGAAGATGGAGAGAGAAGGAAGATGGAGAGAGAAGGAAGATGGAGAGAGAAGGAAGATGGAGAGAGAAGGAAGAGGGAGAGAGAAGGAAGAGGGAGAGAATGAGAGACAAGGAGAGGTAGAACAAGGGAGAGGGAGCGACAAGGGATAGGGAGAGAGAAGGAAGAGGGAGAGAGAGAAGGAAGAGGGAGAGAAAGAAGGAAGAGGAGAGAAAGAAGGAGAGGGAGAGAGAGAAGGGATAGGGAGACAGAGAAGGTAGATGTAGAGAGAAGGTAGATGTAGAGAGAAGGGAGATGGAGAAGAAGGAAGATGGAGAAGGAGAGAGAGAGAGAGAGAGAGAAGAGGAGAGAGAGAGAGAGAGAGAGAGAGAGAGAGAGAGAAGGGAGAGAGAGTGATGAGGGAGTGACAAGGAAAAGGGAGAGAGAAGGGAGAGGGAGAGAGAAGGGAGAGGGAGAGAGGAGAGAGAAGGGAGAGAGAGAGAAGAGAGAGGGAGAGACAGAGAGAAGGAAGAGGTGAGAGAGAAAGGAATGGTTGAGAGAGAGAAGGGAGAGGGAGAGGGAATGATGAGGGAGTTATAGGGAGAGGGAGAGAGAAGGAGGGGGAGATAGAGATGGGAGTGGAGAGAGAGAGAAGGGAGAGGGAGAGCGAAGGAAGGGAAGGGGAAAGGAAAAGGGAGAGAATGGAGAGATAAGGAAAAGGGAGAGAGCAATGGAAAGGGAGAGAGACGGAGAGGGAGAGAGAGGAAGAGGGAGAGAGAAGGGATAGGGAGAGAGAAGGGAGAGAAAGGCAGAGGGATAGAGAAGGGAGTGAGAAAAGGGAGAGAGAAAGAAAAGGGAGAGAGAAGGGAAAAGGAGAGAGAAGGAAAAGGAGAGAGAAGGAAAGGGAGAGAGAAGGAAAAGGGAGAGAGAATGGAGAGACAAGGGAGAGGAGAGACAAGGAAAGGAGAGAGAAGGGATAGGGAGAGAGAAGGGAGAGGGGAGAGAGGAGGGGGTGACAAGGAGAGAGGAGGGAGAGAGAAGGGAGAGGGAGAGAGAAGGAAAGGGGAGCGGAAAGGAAAAGAGAGAGAGAATGGAAAGGGAGAGAGAAGGAAGAGGGAGAGAGAAGGAAGAGGGAGAGAGAAGGAAGAGGGAGAGAGAAGGAAGATGGAGAGAGAAGGAAGATGGAGAGAGAAGGAAGATGGAGAGAGAAGGAAGAGGGAGAGGGAAGGAAGAGGGAGAGAGAATGGAGAGACAAGGGAGAGGTAGAAACAAGGCAGAGGGGAGCGACAAGGGATAGGGAGAGAGAAGGAAGAGGGAGAGAGAAAAGGGATAGGGAGAGAGAGAAGGGATAGGGAGAGAGAGAAGGGATACGGAGAGAGAGAAGGATACGGAGAGAGAGAAGGTAGATGTAGAGAGAAGGAGATGGAGAAAGAAGGAAGATGGAGAAGGGAGGGAGAGAGAGAAGGGAGAGAGAGAGAGAGAGAGAGAGAAGGGAGAGAGAGAGTGATGAGGGAGTGACAAGGAAAAGGGAGAGAGGAGGGAGAGGGAGAGAGAAGGGAGAGGGAGAGAGGAGAGAGAGAAGGGAGAGAGAGAGAAGGGAGAGGGATAGACAGAGAGAAGGAAGAGGGTGAGAGAGAATGGAGAGACAAGGGAGAGGTGTAGAAACAAGGGAGAGGGAGTGACAAGGGATAGGGAGAGAGAAGGAAGAGGGAGAGAGAAAGGGAGAGAGAGAGAGAGAAGGGAGAGAAAGAGAGTGATGAGGGAGTGACAAGGAAAAGGGAGAGAGGAGGAGAGGGAGAGAGAAGGGAGAGGGAGAGAGGAGAGAGAGAAGGGAGAGAGAGAGAAGGGAGAGGGATAGACAGAGATAAGGAAGAGGGTGAGAGAGAAGGGAAAGGGAGAGAGAGAGAAGGGAGAGGGAGAGAGAGAGAGTAGAGGGAATGATGAGGGAGTTATAAGGGAGAGAGAGAGAGAAGGGAGGGAGAGAGAGAGAGAGAGAGAGAGAGAGAGAGAGAGAGAGAGAGAGAGAAGGGAGTGGAGAGAGAGAGAAGGGAGAGGGAAAGCAAAGGAAAGGGGAGGGAAAGGAAAAGGGAGAGAATGGAGAGACAAGGAAAAGGGAGAGAGATTGGAAAGGGAGAGAGAAGGAAGAGGGAGAGAGAAGGAAGAGGGAGAGAGAAGGAAGATTTAGAGAGAAGGAAGATGGAGAGAGAAGGAAGATGGGGAGAGAAGGAAGAGGGAGAGGAAGGAAGAGGGAGAGAGAATGGAGAGACAAGGGAGAGGTAGAAACAAGGGAGAGGGAGCGACAAGGGATAGGAAGAGAGAAGGAAGAGGGAGAGAGAAAAGGATAGGGAGAGAGAGAAGGGATAGGGAGAGAGAGAAGGATACGGAGAGAGAGAAGGTAGATGTAGAGAGAAGGGAGATGGAGAAAGAAGGAAGATGGAGAAGGGAGGGAGAGAGAAGGGAGAGAGAGAGAGAGAGAGAAGGGAGAGAGAGTGATGAGGGAGTGACAAGGAAAAGGGAGAGAGGAAGGGAGAGGGAGAGAGAAGGGAGAGGGAGAGAGGAGAGAGAGAAGGAGAGAGAGAGAAGGGAGAGGGAGAGGGAGAGAGAAGGAAGAGGGTGAGAGAGAAGGGAAAGGGAGAGAGAGAGAAGGGAGAGGGAATGACGAGGGAGTTATAAGGGAGAGGGAGAGAGAAGGGAGGGGGAGAGAGAGAGAATGGAGAGGGAGAGAGAGAGAGAAGGGAGAGGGAGAGAGAGAGAAGGGAGAGGGAGAGGTTGAGAAGGGAGAGAGAGAGAAGGGAAAGGGAGAGAGAGAAGGGAGGTCAGGTGTTCAGGATATCCAAGCTTCAACACAGATGCTTTAATCAGTCCCTGCTTCAGCACAGGTGGCTCAATCAGGGTCTCTGTCTTCAAACAAGCCTCTGTTTGAGCCACTTGTGCTGAAGCTGTAAAATTGTGCTGAAGCTGTAAAATCCTGAAATTCAGACCAGTTTGGGGGATTAAGGACTTGAGTTGAGCAGCCATGTGTTCAAATTTTATGATACCTATTATTTACATTTGCATCTAGAGTGCTCTTTAGAAGCGGTTTGTCTCACTTAAGAGTGATTAGAATAGGCCGCAAAATCTTTTGCTGTGTACAGGAAAAAAGAGGCATAACAAACCAAGGCTGCCATCTCTTTATATCACAAGGTTACTCAGCAAACATAACAGAAAAACACAGAGAATACACAGAACAATGCAAAGAGCCACCCACATACAGAACTGGTTGATGATAAACCAATGAATACCAAATTTCAAACCACAGAAACATTAACATTCACAGTATTTACAATCTTTAACAGAACTCTTATGGAGACAATAAAGGGGGTAGGTGCTCTGGGGAATTTCATACACATGAGCCCCACAAACAGGGCTGGTTGATGATAAACCAATGAATACCATATTTAAAACCACATAAACATTACAAGTTACAGTACTTACAATCTTTATCAGAACTCTTATAGTCAATAAATGTGGATATGGAGAAGGGAGAGAGAAAGAAAAGGGAGAGAGAAGGGAAAGGGAGAGAGAAGGAAAGGGGAGAGAGAAGGAAAGGGAGATAGAAGGAAAAGGGAGAGAGAAGGAAAAGGAAGAGAGAATGGAGAGACAAGGGAGAGGTAGAAACAAGGGAGAGGGAGCGACAAGGAAAGGGAGAGAGAAGGGATAGGGAGAGAGAAGGGAGAGGGAGAGAGAATGGAGTGACACGGGAGAGAGGAGGGAGAGAGAAGGGAGAGAGAAGGAGAGAGAAGGAAAAGGGAGGGGAAAGGAAAAGGGAGAGAGAAGGAAGAGGGAGAGAGAAGGAAGAGGGAGAGAGAAGGAAGAGGGAGAGAGAAGGAAGAGGGAGAGAGAAGGAAGAGGGAGAGAGAATGGAGAGACAAGGGAGAGGTAGAAACAAGGGAGAGTGAGCGACAAGGGATAGGGAGAGAGAAGGAAGAGGGAGAGAGAGAAGGGAGAGAGAGAGAGAAGGGAGAGAAAGAGAGTGATGAGGGAGTGACAAGGAAAAGGGAGAGAGAAGGGAGAGGGAGAGAGAAGGGAGAAGGAGAGAGGAGAGAGAGAAGGGAGAGAGAGAGAAGGGAGAGGGAGAGACAGACAGAAGGAAGAGGGTGAGAGAGAAGGGAAAGGGAGAGAGAGAGAAGGTAGAGGGAGAGAGAGAGGTAGAGGGAATGATGAGGGAGTTATAAGGGAGAGGGAGAGAGAAGGGAGGGGGAGAGAGAGAGAGAAGGGAGTGGAGAGAGAGAGAAGGGAGAGGGAGAGCGAAGGAAAGGGGAGGGGAAAGGAAAAGGGAGAGAATGGAGAGACAAGGAAAAGGGAGAGAGATTGGAAAGGGAGAGAGAAGGAAGAGGGAGAGAGAAGGAAGAGGGAGAGAGAAGGAAAAGGGAGAGAGAAGGGATAGGGAGAGAGAAGGGAGAGAGAAGGCAGAGGGATAGAGAAGGGAGTGAGAAAAGGGAGAGAGAAGGGAGAGAGAAAGGAGAGAGAAAGAAAAGGGAGAGAGAAAGAAAAGGGAGAGAGAAGGAAAGGGAGAGAGAAGGAAAAGGGAGAGAGAACGAAAGGGAGAGAGAATGGAGAGACAAGGGAGAGGGAGAGACAAGGAAAGGGAGAGAGAAGGGATAGGGAGAGAGAAGGGGGTGACAAGGAAGAGAGGAGGGAGAGAGAAGGGAGAGGGAGAGAGAAGGAAAAGGGAGGGGAAAGGAAAAGGGAGAGAGAATGGAAAGGGAGAGAGAAGGAAGAGGGAGAGAGAAGGAAGATAAAGAGAGAAGGAAGAGGGAGAGAGAAGGAAGAGGGAGAGAGAAGGAAGAGGGAGAGAGAAGGAAGAGGGAGAGAGAAGGAAGAGGGAGAGAGAAGGAAGAGGGAGAGAGAAGGAAGAGGGAGAGAGAATGGAGAGACAAGGGAGAGGTAGAAACAAGGGAGAGGGAGCGACAAGGGATAGGGAGAGAGAAGGAAGAGGGAGAGAGAGAAGGGATAGGGAGAGAGAGAAGGGATAGGGAGAGAGAGAAGGGATACGGAGAGAGAGAAGGTAGATGTAGAGAGAAGGGAGATGGAGAAGAAGGAAGATGGAGAAGGAGAGAGAGAGAGAGAGAGAGAGAGAGAGAGAGAGAGAGAGAGAGAGAGAGAGAGAGAGAGAGAGAGAGAGAGAGAGAGAGAGAGAAGGGAGAGAGAGAGAGTGATGAGGGAGTGACAAGGAAAAGGGAGAGAGAAGGGAGAGGGAGAGAGAAGGGAGAGGGAGAGAGGAGAGGGAGAGAGGAGAGAGAAGGGCGAGAGAGAGAAGAGAGAGGGAGAGACAGAGAGAAGGAAGAGGGTGAGAGAGAAAGGAATGGTTGAGAGAGAGAAGGGAGAGGGAGAGGGAATGACGAGGGAGTTATAAGGGAGAGGGAGAGAGAAGGGAGGGGGAGAGAGAGAAGGGAGAGGGAGAGAGAGAGAGAAGGGAGAGGGAGAGAGAGAGAGAAGGGAGAGGGAGAGGTTGAGAATGGAAAGAGAGAGAAGGGAAAGGGAGAGAGAGAAGGGAGGTCAGGTGTTCAGGATATCCAAGCTTCAACACAGATGCTTTAATCAGTCCCTGCTTCAGCACAGGTGGCTCAATCAGGGTCTCTGTCTTCAAACAAGCCTCTGTTTGAGCCACTTGTGCTGAAGCTGGAAAATCCTGAAATTCAGACATGTTTCGTGGCTTAAGGACTTGAGTTGAGCAGCCATTTGTTCAAATTCTATTATACTTTTTATTTACATTTGCATCTAGAGTACTCTTTAGAAGCGGTTTGTCTCACTTAAGAGTGGCTAGGATAGGCCGCAAAAGCCATTGAGGTTTACAGGGAAAAAAAGAGGCATAACAAACTAAGGCTGCCATCTCCTTTATATCACAAGGTTACTCAGCAAACTTAACAGAAAAAACACAGAGAATACACAGAACTATGCAAAGAGCCACCCACAAACAGGGCTGGTTGATGATAAACCAATGAATACCATATTTCAAACCAAAGAAAAATTAACATGTACAGTATTTAAAGTACGTGAATGTGACCGCAATCACCGTTATGAATAGGTATATAGGATCAAACGACAGGTGCTCAAGGGGTATAGATATAATGTTTATCAGAGTTGATCAAAAAAGATTTGATCAGAAGAGTTCCCCTTATATACAGCACTCTATTGTCATTCGTATGGTAAAGGTAGACAACAATTGGTCTTGCAGTATATTACTGCAGATCTGTCAGGTTGGCCAGAATCACTGCGGATATCAGAAAATAATAAAATTTTATTAATTCTACATAGATAATTAAAAACACATATACATGATTAAAAATCCCTTTTTGTGGCTGATATGTAAATAGGATGAGGATTATTTGGATCTATTGCCATATATCATCATATCATGACTCTCAGAGTAATAACAGCAGGTCTGTAATTGATTTGTATGTGGCTAGCTAGCAAACAAATTGGTCTTGCCGTATATTACTGCAGATCTGTCAGGTTGGCCAGAATCACTGCGGATATCAGAAAATAATAAAATTTTATTAATTCTACATAGATAATTAAAAACACATATACATGATTAAAAATCCCTTTTTGTGGCTGATATGTAAATAGGATGAGGATTATTTGGATCTATTGCCATATATCATCATATCATGACTCTCAGAGTAATAACAGCAGGTCTGTAATTGATTTGTATGTGGCTAGCTAGCAAACAAATTGGTCTTGCAGTATATTACTGCAGATCTGTCAGGTTGGCCAGAATCACTGCGGATATCAGAAAATAATAAAATTTTATTAATTCTACATAGATAATTAAAAACACATATACATTATTAAAAATCCCTTTTTGTGGCTGATATGTAAATAGGATGAGGATTATTTGAATCTATTGCCATATATCATCATATCATGACTCTCAGAGTAATAACAGCAGGTCTGTAATTGATTTGCATGTGGCTAGCTAGCAAACAAATTGGTCTTGCAGTATATTACTGCAGATCTGTCAGGTTGGCCAGAATCACTGCGGATATCAGAAAATAATAACATTTTATTAATTCTACATAGATAATTAAAAACACATATACATGATTAAAAATCCCTTTTTGTGGCTGATATGTAAATAGGATGAGGATTATTTGGATCTCTTGCCATATATCATCATATCATGACTCTCAGAGTAATAACAGCAGGTCTGTAATTGATTTGTATGTGGCTAGCTAGCAAACAAATGTTGGCAAAAATCACAGTTTGAGATCATATCATAACTCACAGAGTAATAACAGCAGGTCTGTAAATGTTTTGTATGTTATTAACTCGCAGATAGATACTTGCAAAATTCACCATTCAAACCACAATCACTGTCTAACATATATACTGGTATTGCTGCTCTGAATAGATAATTTACAGGGCAACTCTTCTGATCAAATCTTTTTTGATCAACTGATAAACATTTACAGTATTTACAATCTTTATCAGAACTCTTATAGAGACAATAAAAAGTGGATATATATACACACACACACACACACACACACACACATTACAGTATGTGGGTGTGTATGTGTGTATATTATCTCTAGGGGTAGTTGCTCTGGGCTATTTCATACACAAGAGCCCCACAAACAGGGGTGGTTGAGCCTTTCAGGTACAGACACATCTCAAATAAACACTGATACCTTATGAATATTTCTCTATTAAACAGAAAGTAATCAGCAGCTTTGTGCTTTTTCAGTAACAGACCCTCTTTAATCACAGAAGATTCCCAGAGATAAAAAAAATAAAGCAACTTACTGTATTTGAGACACACACCACTCGGTTAAACACTTTGAATTAAAGCCCAGGCCCATCTGACATCACATGATCAGTGACCAATTAGAGAATTTGTAGCAGACAAAAAAACTACAGTGCCCATGAAGCTTTGCTGCAAACTCATCCTGGAGTTCAAGAGTTTACAATGATTGATGTCTTACAACTGGGAGTGAGACAAATTGTAACAAAAACTAAATGTATCTATTCTGCTTATTGTAATGTCAGTGTGTGTGTCTGAGGTCCAGGGATATGTCATTTAATTGTGTGTGTGTGTGTGTGTGTGTGTGTGTGTGTGTATGTATGTGTGTGTGTCATCTTAAATCAATCTATTCTTAACAAATAAAAATATTTTACATGTACTAATTCTCTAATTTCTTTTAATTCACTATGAATTGACTGAATTATTTTAGTATTTTTCTCTCCGCTCTTAATTATTGCTTAATTATATATTTTTTCATGTTTGTGGTTCTGAATCCACACATTAGGAAGTATAGACAGTTGCTTTCTTTCTTTCTTGCTTTCTTGCTCTCTTGCACTCTTGCACTCTTGTGGAGAGGGAGTGGCTCAGTGAGTAAAAGACACTGAGTGGCACTGAGAGTTTGAAGCCTGGGGCCTGGTTCAATTCCTGGTGTCAGATCCTTGTGACCTTGGGCAAGTCACTTTATCTCCCTGTGCCTCAGGCACCAAAAACATAGATTGTAAGCTCCATGGGGCAGGGACCTATATTATATTATTATAAATTATATTATTATATTATTGAGCATTTCCCATTTTAAATGCAAAATTACTAACTAATATGTTTTTCTCCTTGTGCTATGAAATGCCTTATTTGAATCCAAAACTCATTGTATGAGGATAGACGCCATTGATTTTTCTTTCATTATTGCACATATGAATGTACAGCTGCAGCAGCAGCGGCCTTTATTCGAACACTTCACGCTGTGTATACTTCAGAATACCCATGTAGTGGCACGTGATCTCTTCCAACCTTCCCGCCTTATCACCCACTATCACTGCTTACTGAATAGCAGTAGGCATTAAGTGCTTGATAAGTGGCTTATGAACGCTTACTGCATAGGCGTGTGTGTGTGTCTGTGTCTATCTGAGGTACTGAGATACAGTAGGTCATTTAATTGTGTGTGTGCATGTACAAACTAAAAAAAAGTAACAGTGTTATTATAGCAATTACCAGTGTTACAAATATAGAAGTGCAAATAGCTAAAATGTAAGGAATCTACCGTTTTTTTTAAAAAAGGGGGGGACTATTCCATTTTGCATTTCACTTAATGTGACTTATTACCTTGCAATTAGATTTCTAGATATCTCTTGTATTTTCTAGGGTTACTCTTTGGGAGTACACTGGCGACACACTTTATTCGAGCTTGGCTAGCCCCACGAATTCGGGTATACCCGGGTGTATTGAGGTTTGTGACTGTTTTCTGCCCGAGTGCATTGAGTTATTTTCCAGGCAGGGATTGAAGCATTTTATTCCCGCTGGCTGCAATACTGCACAGTATATATATATATACTGCATTACAATTCATGAATTTATGCCATCTGGCAGACACGCGAAGCATTGCAGCCTATTAAATCCTAATCATTATCATTTAACAGATCAGCCGCCCATCAGCCAGGCATGAACCCAGGCTGGGAAGGCAAATGCAACGGGGCTTGTCAGAGGTGAGGAGCGGCGCATTCCAGGTATCTGCCAGGTACATACCGGGTATTTGCTCTAATAAAGTGTGTCGGTGCAGTATGTGTGAGAGCAAGAGACGGGTTGAGTGAAAGAAATAGAGTGGGAGTCAGGGTGAAAAAATGGAGAGAAGGGAAAGTGAGAGAGAAGGGAATGTGAGATAGAAGGGAAAATGAGAGAGAAGGGAGAGGGAGAGAGAAGGGAGAGGGAGAGAGAGCAGAGGTAAAGAGTGGTGTTTAAAGAGGGGGCAGTTTTAGTCGGGGAAGTAAGGCAAGGGTCATATCGAGAGAGATAAAGGGGGAGTGAGTGATAAAGGGAGAGAGAAAGGGGGAGAGAATGAGCTCTTAAAACAGGACTGCTTTAATGTTTTTAAAGCCTAAGAAATCAGATCAACATACACTGAAAATGAAGGATTTTTTAAAACCGATCGAATTGGCAGAACCAGACTGAAACAGCTTCGTACAAAGCCTTTTTAGATACAGATTGGACATGGGAGAAGGGCTTGCAGCATAGCAAACCATGCCAATTCGCATCTAGAGTGCTCTTTCGAAGTGATTTGTCTCACTTCAGAGTTTCTAGACTAGGCCGCAAAATCCTTTACGGTGTACAGGAAAAAAGAGACATAAAATACCAAGTCTATTTCAAAACAATGAATGCAACTTAAAGACTCAACATATCTGGCTGATGAATGCAAGGGTTAAACCTGGGAATACTATATTTTCAGTGTGACATGACCCTATTAAGATGCATTTCTCAAGGTTTACAAGTTACTGTATGGTTATTTTGCTGTTTAAAGTTTTTCTACCTTTTTTTGTTTAATTTCTTGAAATTACCTATGTACTGGTAGGAAGATAAATGTTTGAACAGGGGTTCTCAACTCCAGTACTCAAGCCTGTCCAACAGGTCAGGTTTTCAGGATATCCCACCTTAAGCACATGTGGTTCCATCAGGGGCTCAGTTTTCAACCAAGCCTCTGATTGAGCCAAGATATATGACACATATTACTAATGCAGGAATAAGTCATCAGAAATAGGCCCCTTGTTCAAAACAATATAACCATTTTCTCCTGGGATGTTGGAAGCATTAATATGCCTGATGACGCCATATGCTGGGCACAATGACCGAGATAGCAGCTGAGAGAAAGAGCAGAGAATGTAATAGTGTTTAAAATTGTTTCCCAATAGCTCAGATATAGCGATCAGTGAAAGAACAGTGTCCCATCAGCAGTGGCTGGACTGGATGTCTTGCTCACAAGTGCTATGTAATGTGGAAAAATGTTGCACACCAAAAATCAAAATAAATCTGAGATACTAATACCAGTGGGAGTCCGAGTGAAAAAATGGAGAGAAGGGAGAGTGAGAGAGAAGGGAGCGAGAAGGGAGTGGGAGAGGGAGAAGAGGTAGAGAGAGGTGATTAAAGATTGATTAGTTTGAGTCAGGGGAAGTGGGGCAAGGGTCATATAGAAGGAGATAAAGGGGGAGTGAGTGATAAAGGGAGAGAGAAAAGTTGTGAGATAAAGGGGGAGAGAATGAGCACTAAAAACAGGACTGCTATAACGTCTTGAAAGCCTAAGAAATCAGATCAACATACATAGACCTGAAAATGGAGGATTTTTTAAACCGATCGAATTGGCAGAACCAGACTGAAACAGCTTCTTATCAGCCGTCTACCACTGAGATGTATATTCTTTCAGTGGTAGAGAATGTATCATACCCTCCATTAGCAGTGTCTGATTACAATGGCTGCAGTGAAAGAAGTTAGGGTTAGGGTATCCTGAAAACCTGGCCTGTTTGCGGCTCTCGAGGACTGGAACTGTGCAGGCCTGGCTTACAGCATAGCAAAGTAGGCCAATTCACATAAAGAGAGCTATTTAGAAGTGGTTTGCCTCACTTCAGAGTTACTAGAATAGGCCACAAAATCCTTTGCGGTGTACAGGAAAAAAGAGGCATAACATACCAAGGCTGCCATCTCTTAATATTACAAGGTTACTAGATGCTCTGCAGAATTTTATAAATGCAGTAATTAATTGAAGCCAACTAAAGTGTCACTAATTTTAAATATCTTGGCATTTGGTTTCACTCCCATTTAAAATTTGAGTTGCATATTGATAATCTGACATCCAAAATCATTGCCAAACTGGGTGTACTTTATAGGAACAAATCCTCCCTAGGCCAAGGTGCATGATGGGTTAACTTTTGTATCTTACAGACATGCTTAAATGTAGTTAGTACTGCATTGCTGTGAACAGGACACATAGTGGAAAGTTACCTTAATTAAGAGAAACTCTCCAGAGTTGTATGGGAGTCTCCTGGGCCCTCCCCTAGGTCATGCTTATAGTGCCAGCAACGCGACTGGCGAAGTGACGGGTGACGTCACCTGCGAAAGTTATAATTTAACTTTCGGGGATGTCGCTGGCGACATGGGCATTGATTGGTTCAGAGGCTGTCACATGTGGCGACAGCCTCTGAAAAATCTGATTTCCCCAGCTCCAAATTTTGAGTCGCCAGCGTTACTCCCGTCGCGTCGCACTTACTATAAGCGCTGCCTAACTGGGATGTATACTGAATGCCTGGATGTGTTCTCTGACACATTTGTACAGCAGAGAAATGTGCCAGACTCTCAACTGTGGCAAAGCTGATAGTATACTCAGGACTGCGTGCAGTAAAAATTGATCACATAATAGCAACTATTGGGAGTCCCCTGGTTGTTGATGACATCATGAGCGCTATCCTGAGTGTCATAGAATGCTGAAATATATCCAAAGCTATGTATCCAATAAATTGAGCAGAAAGAGATAGGGGAAACTGTCCAAGCATTGCTGGAGTCAGAGGTAATATGGACCGCAGCCAGTTTGTTCAACTATCTGGGCTGTGGAAATACCAGATGGGTAGTGTAGGGTGGCTGTGCACTGTAGAACCCTAAACACAGTAGTGCCACTGTTGGTCGCTGTCATCGCTGACGTAGTTACTTTGGTGGAACATATGCTGTGAAGTATGTATATACAATTATACCAAGGTACAAAAATAGGAGAATGAGAAAAGGAACATAGAGTAGTACGTCTTTGGCTAAGAGAAGAAGAAACCACTTGATTGTCTCTCTCTCTCTCTCTCTCTCTTTTTAGATATATATATATATATATATATATATATATATATATATTTATATTTATTTATAAATAAATATATATATATAAAAAAGAGAGAGAGAGAGAGAGAGAGAGAGAGATATACTGACTGCACTGCACACAGATAGTGAGTATAACATGACCACACAATTATTACCCTATTTATTATTATCCTCTATCTACTCTATAATTCTTGATGCAATTCCTCAGATATACTACATACATTGTATCATTAATATGTCAGTGAGTTGACTGTATTACCCTGTTAATTTAATGTAATCATGTATGGTTATAACTCTGTTCCCAGGTCATTCTTGAAAATGAGAGGTAACTCTCACTGTATTACTTCCTGGTAAACATTTTATAAATACATAATCTAGTTTTTGTTAAACGAGTATAAATGGCTATTGGATTTCAGAGCGCCCTCCTGGATGCTACAAATGTGGGCGCAATGGTGTCTCACCAGTACACATATAGCAAATAGAAACAAAGAAACACAGAGTTTACAGCAGGTACAACCAAGGAATCCTTTCAGATAAAGGGATTCATCAACTGTAATACTCAATAGGTGGTATATCTCCTGACATGCACATGCGGCCTACACTATCTAGGCCATACGAAACGAACAATGTGCAAAAAGTTTTTAGAACATCGGCGCACTAATGTCAAGGGATTCGTAGTCCTTTCAGTAGCTATCAGGAAGGTGATAAACCAAATCAAGGAATTTTCTGATAAGGGGATATCAAGGGCTCAAGAGCACTATAGTCAGAGATGTACAGCGGTTCCTATGTAAATCTGAAGAGTCATTTAAAATGCATGCCCATTAAGTAATAGATATTGCAAGCTTACAAAAACTGTTGAATACAGGGACACCGATATAATCTAATACAATTAAAATTAGAATTTGAGATTGTATTATGCTTAATGAACCATTTATTGAACAAAACAGCCAGCAAATAAACGAGTGCACAGAGATATCTTCATAAGATCCCCTAATATTCTCTAAGTAGGTGGAGCATTATGAACTTTTCCCACTTTTGTTATATGAAGGGGTGATTAGATTTTCTAGGCCCAACGCCTGGAACAGGTTGAAATGTAACTTACACGAATAGCTTTGGGCAAACCTCAATGAATGAAAAGTGTTATGATATTGCCTAGATTGAATAGGATGCCTACCGAGCAGACATTATGTATTAACATTGTTTCCCATTTTGATTTTATCATTTTATTATTGTTAGAACTTTAATAAAAATTATTTTAACTTTAGTTCCTATATGGATTTCACTAGCACTATAAGTGCTATAATGAAAACACTTGGGTGAAAAAAAGAAAAATACTTTTAACCATTAAGTTTTTTTCTCATTATGGCTTTTTAAAAATATATTCATACCCATAATTACTTGCACTTTTATGTTTATTATTATTCATGTATGTTTAATAAATGGGCATCAAAGTGTCAAGGACCAAATAATACCTCTCTTAAAATGTTATTGTTGAGTTTTCCCTAGCTGAGGATGTTTGAGCTCATTCATATGTATTTTTATTCATGTCAATTTTATGCCATTATTTATTTTATTATATTTATTTAAAAAATCTTTTACCCAAGGAGCTGACAGTCAACCCATTTCACATGCTGGGAGGAGGTAAACTTAGGTCATATAGTGTTACACTGGCGACACACTTTATTCGAGCTGGGCTAGTCCCACGAATTCGGGTATACCCGGGTGTATTGAGGTTTGTGACTGTTTTCTGCCCGAGTGCATTGGGTTATTTTCCAGTCAGGGATTGAAGCATTTTATTCCCGCTGGCTGCAATACTGCACAGTATATATATATATATACTGCATTACAATTCATGAATTTATGCCATCTGGTAGACACGCGAAGCATTGCAGCCTATTAAATCCTAATCATTATCATTTAACAGATCAGCCGCCCGTCAGCCAGGCATGAACCCAGGCTGGGAAGGCAAACACAACGGGGCTTGTCAGAGGTGAGGAGCGGCGCATTCCAGGTATCTGCCAGGTACATACTGGGTATTTGCTCGAATAAAGTGTGTCGGTGCAGTATACCACTGAATTTATTTGCACCAATCACCATCTATAGACATTGCACTCCCAGTGTATAAATTGGGGGCTGTTCCCCATCTGGGTTATCTCAGATGAAGTCACCTAGTGGCGAAATGCATTACGAGTTAGTGTTGGAGCATTTGCCACCAGCTAGCATGAGCTAGAACCCGTTGCCTTAGCTGCAGCACTCCTAGGCTGTGCAGAGGCATCCTGTATGATCACAGAGCTTTGTCAGCTGTTTGGAGACCAGCTACTGCGGGCCCATGGAATCCCTTTCCTGATACAGGAAGTAGTCATATGTTTTTAAACGTATTGCGAGGGAGTGGGGGCTTCTATATACACTGGCGACACACTTTATTCGAGCTCGGCTAGTCCCACGAATTCGGGTATACCCGGGTGTATTGAGGTTTGTGACTGTTTTCTGCCCGAGTGCATTGAGTTATTTTCCAGGCAGGGATTGAAGCATTTTATTCCCACTGGCTGCAATACTGCACAGTATATATATATATACTGCATTACAATTCATGAATTTATGCCATCTGGTAGACACGCGAAGCATTGCAGCCTATTAAATCCTAATCATTATCATTTAACAGATCAGCCGCCCATCAGCCAGGCATGAACCCAGGCTGGGAAGGCAAATGCAACGGGGCTTGTTAGAGGTGAGGAGCGGCGCATTCCAGGTATCTGCCAGGTACATACTGGGTATTTGCTCGAATAAAGTGTGTCGGTGCAGTATGTCTTGGGGCTTTTTTTATATGAATTGGAGGGGTTTTATGTGCATTGGGGAGGTGGGTGGTTGTGTGAATTTGGGGGTTGCAGATTTTTTTGTATGTATTTGGGGGTGGGAATTTTTTTGCATTGGGGTGGTTTTTTTTTGGCATATATTTTGTGGGTGGAATTATGTGAGGGAGAGGGAATTGAGTCAGAGTGTTGTAATTGATGGAAGGGTGAGAGGAGAGAGGGGGAGAGAGAGTGAGGAAAAGAGGGAGTAGGGGTAAGAAATACATGTGAGGGGGGTAGGTTTAGAGGGAGAGTTGGGTAATTGATGGCGGGGGGAGAGTGAGAGGTGAGACAGAGGGAAGAAAAATACATGGGAAAAGGGAGGGAAATAGAGAGGGCCTACAAAGTGTAAAATGGGGGGGTTTGTGAGGTGTGAAATAGGCCTTGCAACACTACCATTTGAGTAAAAGTTGTGCCCTAAAAAAAATGTCATGGTAGGTGTGCTATGGGGTAGGGAGGGGGGCCTGATCCTTGCATTTGTCCTGGGCCCCAAGATTTCTGCTGGCGGCCCTACTGACAAGGGATTCCTCAAATTGGGCCCAGCAGAAGCTACTTCCCAAGCAAGCAATTGCCTTTTTATATTATTTGTTCTGCTTTTTACTATTACCAGTATATATATGTAACATCGCCAAAAGAAGGGTCGTGCGGTCACTGCTGTATTTCATCTCCTGTCTGCACCGCTGATAAGAGGCATAGAGGAATTTGTGAGGGCGGACCCTCGCTCTCGCAGAGGGGAGGGGTTTGATGTCTGTCTGTGTGTGTGTGTGTGTGTGTGAGAGGGAGAGAGAGAGTGTGTGTGTAAGAGGGAGAGTGTGTGTGTGTGTGTGTGTGTGTGTGTGTGTGTGTGTGTGTGTGTGTGTGTCACCCACCCTGTTTCCCTCTGTCTCACTTTCTGTCGCCCTCTGTCTCACTTTCTGTCACCCTCTGTCTCACTTTCTGTCACCCTCTGTTTCCCCCTGTCACCCTCTGTCTCACCCTGTCACCCTTTGTCTCACCCTGTCACCCTGTGTCACACCATGTCACCCATTTTCTCCCTGTCAACCTCTGTATCTCTCGGTATCACCCTGTCATTCTCTGTCTCACCCTGTCACCCTCTGCCTCACCCTGTCACCCTCTGCCTCACCCTGTCACCCTCTGCCTCACCCTATCTCACACACTCTCTGTGTCTCACACACTCTCTGTGTCTCACACACTCTCTGTGTCACACACACACGCACACTCTCTCTGTGTCACACACACACTCTTAACAAGGACTAATTGTAGTATAATGTAATACAATAAATAAACATGTCAAAAACGAATGTTGTTCTTACTAGGAATTTATTCAATTTTTTTTAAAGCGGGCCTGGGGCGGGGCTAGGTGATGAGTAGATTTTTTTGTTCAGCGAGTAGATTTTTGGGTGATTTGTCAACCACAATATATATATATATATATATATATATATATATATATATATATATATATATATATATGTAAGGGGGCCACTCCCGGCTTCCCTGATGTTCCTTTGCCCCTTGCCTTACCCCTGTGGCAGTGGGGGAAGGGGATGGCGACTTTTCCCAGTTGGCGCCGCTATCTGTGCCGGCGCCGTCGGGGGCCCTGATGCTCGAGCATGCGCAGATAGCCACAGCGGCCATGTTGTGTTTGGTGCGAGGTTCGCGCAATACGCAGAGGTTGGCAAGGGTAGTGGTGGCCATTACAAGTGTACAGGAGATCTGGTAGGTTGCGCAGGTGCAGTTATGTGTAGCGGTGGCCACTACAGCTTTGCACAGGTGCAGTAGAGACCGCGCACACAGTCCCCATAGGAAAGAGGTTCTGAGTGGACTACATCCCCCAGCAGCCTCTGGTGAATGCCCTATGTTCCCTGTCACCTGCAACCAACCAGCCACTGAGACTTGCAGATTCTCTGCAGCAGGGAATTTGATACATTGTTTTGTGCAGTCAGGAAGCAGACTGGGAAGCACATGAGTGAGTGAGACTTAGGGGACAAAGGGGGAAAGAAGGTGGGCAGAGAGCTGCGAGATTCTGCCCTAGGCCAGAAATCCCCAGGCTAGAGTTGAGGCCCTGACTTCCCACTAGTGAGGGTGGGTGGTCACAGGGACAGGCCCTAGTACAGGAACCTGTCACTTTAGAGAGAGAGAGAAGTGAAGGAAGCAGAGACTGTCGCAGCACCATTACAGAGGTTTAGGATCAGACCTCTTCAAGCACAGCAGCAACCAACCGGGTGGGATCGCCCTGGAAGGTAACCCTGACGTATCTTCACCGTCGGATCCTTTGCGAAGTCTGTTTGCAGGTCCTAGCGCTGGAGCGCTCGGCAGGTAACATCCATAAGTGCACCAACTATAAATCAGTACATAGTGGCTGTGCAGTCACACACACACATACCTTACTTTGGGGGTGGGGTTGTGGTGTGGGGAGTTGGACATGGTGTGGGTACACGGTGAGGGGTTGCATCCTGCGAGACACGTGAGTTACTGTGTCTCCTAGAAGAGAGACACTTAATGTATGACATGCATAGTTATGTTACTGTTAGAAAAGTCACTGTTCTTTTATATGCTGTGTGCGTGATATTATATTATTGTCCTGTGAGGAACAACTCCCGCTCTGCTTGGAGCCATCACAGGTGGAGGCGCTGCACCATATAGTATTGTTCAGGAGGATACACCCCAGGCTCTCATTGGCGGAGGCTCAGGCCTCCTGTGAGCCTCACAGGTAAAGCACCACACTGGGTAATACATATAGCTCCCCTCACATGCACCCTATCTGCGATTGGGTGGGGGAATATGGGTTACATATATATATATATATATATATATATATATATATATATATAGTACCGACACACTTTATTCGAGTGTGGCCGGTACCGCAAGCCGGGAGATTTCCCGGCTTGCTAGTGGCCGCCCCTCGGCGTGCCGCGCGTCATAGACGCGCGGTCACGCGTCTTCGGGAGCGTGCGCCCCCTGCACACGCGTCCAGGGGCTCCCCGAGGGAGCCCTGGTGTCCCGCGATCGCGGGACAGCGGCAGGGGGTTCCGGGGGACCCGGCGGACCCGGCAGCGGTAGGGAGAGCGCCCCGATCGGAGGGCGCTCTTCCGCTGCTTCGGCGCGCGCCCGTCACTCTCGGGCGCGCGCCAGGCTACTGCTGCGGCCAAGAACGGGCAAATGCTCGAATAAACTTGGCCGCAGCAGTATATATATATATATATATATATATATATATATATATATATATATATATACTTATTATTAGGCTATAACTGCAGCACTGATTATTGTGCTACCTAGTTCTTGTTGGTTCTTAATAGATTGCTATGAGGGATATTGTTATATGCACTTATGATATAATACACCTCATTTAGCAATCAGGACGCCACACTCCATATATTTTAGCACCCTCCCCATCAGTTACATATGTTGCTGGTACCATGGTTTTTTACCTCACTACTTCTTATTGGGACTCACACTGGTACTGTCATTTAGCGCATGAATATTTATTTTGTTCTAACAAAATTAACACAGTATAGGAAAATATGCATTTGTCAGAGGGAAAGGCCAATAATCTGGAGTCAGGTCACCCTAATGTATATTAAAAATAAACACAGGCCTGTCTGATACTCCCTGATATTATAAAGTAAAGAGGCCACTCTATAATAAATATTTACACAGGCCTTTTTAAGTCTGTCCCTAATAATCTGTAATCAGGAGGTCATTATAAGTGTTAAACAGTAGTGGTACTGTGATATTAAAGTGACAATCCCATACAAGTTTAATTCAGCCCAAATCCACACAATAATGTTAATAAATGCATTATAAATATCACATGACCATATGTATACTGGCTTAGTTCATGGCTGTGTTATTACATCATTACATGTGTAATTAAATCCGTGACATTCTCAGGCTCCCCCCTTCTGTGACAATCATACAGCCGGGCCGTTACATTGCAACACACTAATCCCGCCCCTAGTGACATCACGTAATCAGTAACCAGTCAGAGAAGCTAGCAGGCAAAGAACTACATTTCCCACAATGCACCTCGTGGAGTGTGGCTAGCAGCTACACCTTCTCTCACTAGTTTGTCTCCTGCGAGCTTCCGTACACAGCGTCTTGTTAGAGTGGGGCGTGGACATGTGTAAACTTCAATGGTGGGAAAATGAGACAGTTTTAGCTGCTAGCTGAGCAGTGGTACAGCGCTCTGTAGAAGGCGCTCTCAGTCGGGTGAGTGATTTTTCAATGTGTGTGTTTATTTTATTTCATTTCTCATTTTACTTTCACTTTAAGTACTGCATGCTTATTTTTTTCTTTGGGCATTTAGGGATTTAAGTGCTCCGTGAGCCGATTCCTCCATTGAAGGAGGAGCTATGAGGCCAACCTATCACAGCTACTGTACCATCTTCAGTTGCTTTCAGTATACTGATTAATCCACGGCACAGAATATGCAACTTCAAATACATCTATCAACTGTCTATATGTTAAGCCCCCGGACAAGCATTTGCTTGTTAGTTATACACTAGTTTCATACAAGCACTTCACACAGGGGGCTTCAACTTAGGTAGTACTTGACCGGCCGGTCTGAGTGTTCTCATTTCCATATATTTCTTGCCTCTACACTTTATTTACATACTTTGTACTTATTACTGCAGTGTAGCATTTTTCCCCACACCTTAAGGTTCAGTTTATAACAGCTTTGTAGGTCACCACTGCTCCTCATTTTAACCATTTATGTGTATGTGATTAATAAACCTTTATTGATACAATTTGTGTATGTTAGAGTGCTATTCAGGGGATTCTTTTTTTCTGTGTTAGTTTTCATATATATGTGTGTGTGTGTGTGTGTGTGTGTGTGTGTGTGTGTGTGTGTGTGTGTGTATATATGTATATATTTATGTATATATATTTGTGTGTGTGTGACCTTGGGCAAGTCACTTCATATCTTCTGTGCCTCAGGCACCAATGTCATAGATTGTAAGCTCTATGGGGCAGGGACTTGTGTCTGCAAAATGTCTCTGTATAGCGCTACGTAAAACTAGCAGCGCTTTAAAAGAACATGCTGTTATTATTATTATATATAAATGTGTATGTATTTATTTATATAGCACTATTAATGTATATAGCGTTTCACAGTAGTAATACATGTGAAAATCCTATAAATAACAAATACAAATATCAGGTCATGGGAATAAGTGATTTGGACATAAAAGTAACATTTCGGAAGTGTGGACAACTAATACATCTTGTAGATTGCCTTTACAGTGTGATGTCATTGATTCAGTAGATTGTGTGCAGACCAGGACTGCAGTACAGTGTCACTCACATGGATGACTTGCGTGGTAGAAGCTCAAGAACAAGGATGTCAAACTCCAGTCCTCGAGGGCAGCAAACAGGCCAGGTTTTCAGGATATCCCTACTGAAAACCTGGCCTGTTTGGGACCCTCGAGGACTGGAGTTTGACATGCATGCTCTAGACGGAGCACAGCTGTGGGTGGGAGGTGGATTTGCTTTGCATCAAATGGTTTGGAGCAAGGTTTATTGTATGTATTATCATAATAACAATGCAATGCTTAACTTTTATTTCAGGAGGGATGACTGCAGAACAGAAGTGAATATTGAAGCCATGTGTTCCTTTTCTTGCAAAAGAGAAAATTTGAAGGACAGTTGAACAGAATGAAAATTACTACACAGAGACAGATAAGCAATGTGTATATTTCTCATTTACCATTTAGTATTTGTCGTTTTATTGACTCCACACAATCCGGCTGCTACGGGTTTCACATTGAACATTTTCATCTCTACTCTACCCCTTCCTGTGATCTGAACCATGCAAGTTTTCATTGATTCAATACATCATGAGTAGAGTGTGGCTACAGTATGAAGTAAAGACCCAAGGACCACATCTACTACCATTCATAACAAGAACATGTGCAGTAGCGCACAGCTGCAGTTCTATGTGATTGTTATGAAAGGTTGAGGTGGTTCAATTCTATGAATCTGGAGTGGGATGGATCCTGTTTGCATCACATGGTTTCATCTAGGCCAGTAGATTATATAACTCTCAGTACAGGTTACACATGGCATCAGTATTAGTGATGTAAAGAGGAGGAAAGCTTCAATGTGGAGAACAAAGCCAAGTAATGTTGAAGTTACTCCTTTTACCATTTACTTGGTCAGTCTGTACTGTCTACTCCCCACACAGCTGCTAAGGGTCTTCCATTTTAAATACTTTCACCTCCTATTCTGCACTGCTTTGCTGCCCATTATTTAGAGATGCGTTCCAGTCATGTTTACCACTCTGAATCTCTCTGCAGTCATTGATTCAGCACATCATGGGTAGAGCATGGCTACAGATACAGAAAGCTTTTATTATTTTACCGGCTGATCATCCATAATATTGCATTAAAACATAGAATATCACTTAATTTCCAAAAGATTCAGTGATGCTGATAATGCAGAATCTCACAACATTTCCCATCATAATGCCATAATGCACCAGAGGAAGAAATAATCCTTGCTATATCTGTACATTGTGTGACGTATTACCTCCATGACCATTGATAGCAAGTACATCTTCTGTATAGAGCAGCTGTGTTATGATGCAGTTATTGATCATCATTGACATAATCACAAGAATCTTATGCAAAGGGAAATTGTCCGCAGCGAAGTGAGATGTGTGCCTGTTTTAAGTCCTCCAGCTTAACGCCCCTACACCTCCCACTACACAGACATACTTACTTATGCATACACTGACATCTGGCATACCTACACACACCCCAGGGCCACTTCCTTCCCCTGATGTCAGGGAGAGGATGGGCATGCAGAGTGCAGTAAGTCTCCACGTTACTCTGGCCAACAGTCTTGGCCTACCCCCAGCATCTGTCACCCACAACATCTGTTCCCTCCTTGTAAAGTGCTGAACTATCTCACCTGGGTCAGTGCTATAGCTGATCACAGTGCCCGATCATGATGTCACTGTGACAGGCAGCAGTGCAGATTGACCGGTCAATCAATGCAGTGCCGCACCATATGCACTAAATGAGATTTCCGTGCCCCCTGTCAGGTTACTCCCTGGGCAGTGACCCTGCTCACCCCCTCCCCTAGTTCCACCTCTGACCACAATTATCTCTCTTGGAGAGTGTAGCAAATTGGTGTTGGTGGAATCTCACCTCTGCCATGCATGGTCACAATCTGGGCACAGGACCCAAATAGTGGGCAATGTGGCACTTCTTACAGTAGAGAATAAGTAACTATATTCTTTACTTGTGTATTAAGGACCTTATTTGCATTAAAATTCAGTCCCCATGGGACCAAGACTTTCTGGCTTACTGAACAAAGTGGAATTGTTTCGTAGAGGGTGGAGAATTGTATTTTATCTGAAATTACCCCCTCTGCACAAAATACAAACAATTATACACATACACGTACCTTGTGGAAGTTGTTGCCCTCTATCTTCCTGTGGTCTCTCCCTGTTTCTCACCGTGCCTCCTCCCATTTCCTTGCACCTCTGCGTCTCCGCATATATCCCTATACTCAGAGCCGGCTCCGGTCAGTGACATGGGATGCCCAAATATGAGCATATCCATACATGGGCATCCATGCCACTGACCGGAGCCCACTCTGTTGCGGATATGGAGAGAGACTGGGAGATTTACATCCCCTTATAATTCATATGGTGCATAGTACCGGCACGTATTGTTTTACCGTTACTGTGTACCTTCCTACTTTCACACTGGTACAGTATGTGCTGCAGTGGGACTGAGAGGGATATATTGGTAACACATAGTTATTGTTGGGGGAATTCAATCCATTTTGAAAATAGTAATGCAATGTTTTATACTTTTTTTTTTGCAGTAATGAAGAATGAAAAAGTTCTGTTAAAATTGAATTGGAGGTGAACTGGAATCATCATCAACTCTGCACCAGTGTGAATTGATGTTCTTTAATGTTCTGATAAGGTACATGCAACATCTCTTCCTCAACCCCTACACCACTCTCTGCCTCTTGCCTCTCTCTCTCCACCTCCCTGCTAAGCGTATTAACCCATCTAATGTAATCCACATTCCATGTCTCACTTTACTCTTCACTTCTCACGTGCCCTCTGGAATGTCTGCTCTCTGACTAACAAGGTCTATTTGTACATGACCTCTTCTGCTCTCATCATCCACCACTTCTCATTCCCCTCACCCCTGTCCTACTCGATACCTCAGCTTAATTGAACTCTCTCCTCTGACATCTACCCTTATCTCTAACCTCTCCTCACTTTCTGCTTAAACTAACTATCTTGTTAACTTTTACAATGCTATCATCTCCTCCTCCTCCCTCCTCCCTCCTCCATTATATATTTATATGCCCCTTCTAGGCTCTGACACACTCATCCCTCTAAGGCCATGATTATCATGGGCACATGCTTGGTCATCCACAGTGCGTGCGAGCGATGCAGAGCCGCCTCGGACCTCAGTGCAGGGATTGCTGCATACCCCAGCATCTGTCACCCACAAACAATACACACACTAATACTCCCCACAATACACACTATAATACCTCCTCAATACTAATCTCTCCAATAATATTATAGCTCCAAACACAATATACACAACACCCTTACACAAGATACACAATCTAGTACTCTCCTCTGCACCTCTACACACAATATAATACTCCCACACACACAATATACACACTACCCTCCTACCCCCATAAAATACAACCAATAATACACACACACTTTGTGGATGTTGGGACCAGCTCCCGGCATGCACCAGTGAAAGAGAGAGGCCAGCAGAAGCTCGGAAGAACTCCCTCTCTCCATCCGTGCCTCCCTCCGTTTCCCATCTTCTCCCTGTCTCTCTCCCTCCCTTTCCTTGCATCTCCCTGCGTCTTTACGTATACCCAGTCAGTGACGGCTCTGGTCACGTGATGCCTTAATATGGGCTTATCCATATATGTTCATCCACGTCACTAATGTGATGCCCGCACTGTTGCGGAGCTGGTACTTACGACGCGCACTTATTGTTTTATCAGTACTGCGTACCTGACTCTACCGGCCTACTTTCAACACTAGTACAATAAGTGCTTCACTACGAGTGAGTGGGGAATATTGGCATCACACAGTCACTGTTGAATATGCCATTCAATCCATTTTGAAAATAGTAATGCAATGTGGTTTTGTTTTGTTTGCTTTTTGCAGTAATGAAGAATGGATAAGTTATATTAAAATTAAATTGGAGGGGAACTGGATTCAGCATTTCATCATGAACTCTGCACTTGTGAGAATTTACCTTCTTGAATGCCCTGACAGGTACACGCAACTTTAAGACTATAATCTGCTGTGCAAGCTTTCGTGCTATACCTCCCCCTCAGGTTTTGATTTATACATTTGCTCCCTCAAGTCATGTCCTCTAATATTTGAAAGCTCTCTCCTAGCATTTTCTCTCTACCACAGAACGTCATCCCAATGTAACCTCTCTCTTGTTCTCTCTGCTTGCTGTTTCCTCACTCCTCTGTTAAACTTTTCTAATTTCTCTAACTTCCACACTCCTGCTTTTATCCACATGTTCTCCTCTTTCCTTCCCCTACCTTTGCATGTGTCTACACACTGCACCATTTGTACAGACCTCTATTGCAGCTATTTCTGCACTGCTCAATGAAAAGCACTCATGTACATCCTATTCTCTGCGCCCCCTCTCTCTGCGCCCCCTCTCTCTCTGCACCCCTCTCTCTCTGCGCCCCCTCTCTCTCTGCGCCCCCTCTCTCTCTGCGCCCCCTCTCTCTCTGCGCCCCCTCTCTCTCTGCGCCCCCTCTCTCTCTGCGCCCCCTCTCTCTCTGCGCCCCCTCTCTCTCTGCGCCCCCTCTCTCTCTGCGCCCCCTCTCTCTCTGCGCCCCCTCTTTCTGCGCCCCCTCTTTCTGCGCCCCCTCTCTCTGCGCCCCCTCTCTCTGCGCCTATCTGTCTCATTCTCTCTACGTCCCTCTCTCTCTACATAGAGCTATCTCTGGCTCTCTCTACACCTATCTCTGTGTCTCCTTCTATGTTTGCTGATGTGTGGGATATCTCTTATAATCTTGAACCTGCTCATATACACATCGGGTCTCCCTGCCTCTGCCTCCCTGCTAAGAGTGTTAACCTATCTAATGTAATCCACATTCCTTTCCTTACTTTTCTCTTCCCTTCTCCTATGCCCTCTGGAATGCCCGTTCTCTGACTAACAAGGCTCTAGTTGTACATGACCTCTTCTGCTCTCATCATTCACAATCAGTCATTCCCCTCACCCCATCTTACCTGTCCCACTGATTTTCCTCTGCTTAATTAAACTCTCCTCTGACATCTACTCTAACCTCTCTGCTCTCTCTCTCTCTCTTTCTGCTTAAACTGACAATCTTATTAACTCTTACAATGCTATCCTCTATATGCCCCTTCAAGCTCTGACACACTCGTCCCTCTAACCCACACCCTTGGCTAAATTCCCAAACATGTTCATCACACTTCCACTCGCTGTTCTTAATGCCTATGAAGGAAATCTCACACTTGATGTTTGATTTTTCTACAGTAAAAATGTCTCCAGTCCTGTATAAAGCTGCTCTCTGGGGCCAAACCACACTACTTTTTTTTCCACATTCATCAACACACAAATTTAATTTACGCTGTCTTTTTTCCCCTGTATTTGACTCCCTCCACTAACCTTCTTCTCACACTTGCCATCCTTCCTTCACTTCTCCTCAAGCATTTGACTACTTCAGAGGCAAGGTGGATGCCACCCACAAGGAGATTCCTTCTGTCCCTTCCCCCTTCTCTCCTTCTACCTAATTCTCCTTCTGCATTTGACTCCTTTTCTTCTCTTACAGAGCTGGAAGCTAATCATCTTCTCTTCTCCCTCTACCACATGCCCTCTAGATCGTATCCCCTCACACCTTACTGCATCTCTTAGTCCCCACTCTCACCCACATCTTCAAGTCCTCCCTATTCTCTGGCTCTTTACCCTCTTACTTTAAGCCTGTAGTGGTCACCCTTTTCTCAGAAACAACCTACACCCTATGTGCCTTACTAACTACCGCCCTATATCCCTCCTGCTGTTTGTCTCCTAATTGCTAGAATGTCAACATTCTTAAATCACATGCCCTCCTGGATCCTTTACAACCTGCCTTTCGTACAGCTCGTTCTACAGACTGTGCTTAAAGCAAATTCCCAAGGTCACTTTTCCCTACTAATCCTACTTGATCTATCTGCTGCGTTTGATGCTCTCAATCACTCTCCTCCTTCATATTCTAAACTCTCTCTTGGTATCCGTAACACAGTTCTATCCTGGTTTTCATCATAACTTTCCTGTCACACATTCTCCATCTCTGTTGCTAACATGTCTTCGTCTTCTATTGATCTGTCTGTGGGTATACATCAGGGCTCTGTTCTGAGATCTCTCTTTCTCTCTACATACTATCATTTGGTGACCTCATCAACTCTTTGTGACAATCCTATAAATAACAAATACAAATATCAGGTCATGGGAATAAGTGATTTGGACATAAAAGTAACATTTCGGAAGTGTGGACAACTAATACATCTTGTAGATTGCCTTTACAGTGTGATGTCATTGATTCAGTAGATTGTGTGCAGACCAGGACTGCAGTACAGTGTCACTCACATGGATGACTTGCGTGGTAGAAGCTCAAGAACAAGGATGTCAAACTCCAGTCCTCGAGGGCAGCAAACAGGCCAGGTTTTCAGGATATCCCTACTGAAAACCTGGCCTGTTTGGGACCCTCGAGGACTGGAGTTTGACATGCATGCTCTAGAAGGAGCACAGCTGTGGGTGGGAGGTGGATTTGCTTTGCATCAAATGGTTTGGAGCAAGGTTTATTGTATGTATTATCATAATAACAATGCAATGCTTAACTTTTATTTCAGGAGGGATGACTGCAGAACAGAAGTGAATATTGAAGCCATGTGTTCCTTTTCTTGCAAAAGAGAAAATTTGAAGGACAGTTGAAGAGAAGGAAAATTACTACACAGAGACAGATAAGCAATGTGTATATTTCTCATTTACCATTTAGTATTTGTCGTTTTATTGACTCCACACAATCCGGCTGCTACGGGTTTCACATTGAATATTTTCATCTCTACTCTACCCCTTCCTGTGATCTGAACCATGCAAGTTTTCGTTGATTCAATACATCATGAGTAGAGGGTGGCTACAGTATGAAGTAAAGACCCAAGTACCACATCTACTACCATTCATAACAAGAACATGTGCAGTAGCGCACAGCTGCAGTTCTATGTGATTGTTATGAAAGGTTGAGGTGGTTCAATTCTATGAATCTGGAGTGGGATGGATCCTGTTTGCATCATATGGTTTCATCTAGGCCAGTAGATTATATAACTCTCAGTACAGGTTACACATGGCATCAGTATTAGTGATTTAAAGAGGAGGAAAGCTTCAATGTGGAGAACAAAGCCAAGTAATGTTGAAGTTACTCCTTTTACCATTTACTTGGTCAGTCTGTACTGTCTACTCTCCACACAGCTGCTAAGGATCTTCCATTTTAAATACTTTCACCTCCTATTCTGCACTGCTTTGCTGCCCATTATTCAGAGATGCGTTCCAGTCATGTTTAGCACTCTGAATCTCTCTGCAGTCATTGGTTCAGCACATCATGGGTAGAGCATGGCTACAGATACAGCAAGCTATTATTATTTTACCGGCTGATCACCCATAATATTGCATTAAAACATAGAATATCACTTAATTTCCAAAAGATTCAGTGATGCTGATAATGCAGAATCTCACAACATTTCCCATCATAATGCCATAATGCACAAGTGGGAGAAATAATCCTTGCTATATCTGTACATTGTGTGACGTATTACCTCCATGACCAATGAGAGCAAGTACATCTTCTGTATAGAGCGGCTGTGTTATGATGCAGTTATTGATAATCATTGACAAAATCACAAGAATCTTATGCAAAGGGAATTGTCCGCAGCGAAGTGAGATTTCAGCCCCCAAACGTCTGTAATATTAATGCAATGTCTTACTTTTGTTGCAGTGAACACTGAAGAGATGGATCTACTACAACACTGTACAGGATGATCATACGCTACAAGCAGCAAAATGATCTTGCAGTTGACAGTATGTTGTTCTGGTAATGTGCACAATTATTATTTATGGGCTACACACCACAGTGCTGGACATATTCTGTTAACTTCAACTCTACTCCTAACATGGAGATGTCTTCCTGGTGTTACTGATTCAGTACATCATATGCACAGTGTGGTTATGATATGATGGATTGATTTAATGAACCCACCAACCAATGATGACATCTGCATCATCTTCTGTAAAGTGCAGCTACAGCATGATATTATCAGCATTTGGTGCGGTATAATCAGAGGTATCTATGTGCTTTTGTGCCTGTTTTAAGTCCTCCAGCTTAACGCCCCTACACCTCCCACTACACAGGCATACTTACTTATGCATACACTGACATCTGGCATACCTACACACACCCCAGGGCCACTTCCTTCCCCTGATGTCAGGGAGAGGATGGGCATGCAGAGTGCAGTAAGTCTCCACGTTACTCTGGCCAACAGTCTTGGCCTACCTCCAGCATCTGTCACCCACAACATCTGTTCCCTCCTTGTAAAGTGCTGAACTATCTCACCTGGGTCAGTGCTATAGCTGATCACAGTGCCCGATCAGGATGTCACTGTGACAGGCAGCAGTGCAGATTGACCGGTCAATCAATGCAGTGCCGCAACATATGCACTAAATGAGATTTCCGTGCCCCCAGTCAGGTTACTCCCTGGGCAGTGACCCTGCTCACACCCTCCCCTAGTTCCACCTCTGATCACAATTATCTCTCTTGGAGAGTGTAGCAAATTGGAGTTGGGGGAATCTCACCTCTGCCATGCATGGTCACAATCTGGGCACAGGACCCAAATAGTGGGCAATGTGGCACTTCTTACAGTAGAGAATAAGTAACTTTATTCTTTACTTGTGTATTAAGGACCTTATTTGCATTAAATTCAGTCCACACGGGACCAAGACTTTCTGGCTTACTGAACAAAGTGGAATTGTTTCGTAGAGGGTGGAGAATTGTATTTTATCTGAAATTACCCCCTCTGCACAAAATACAAACAATTATACCCATACAAGTACCTTGTGAAAGTTGTTGCCCTCTATCTTCCTGTGGTCTCTCCCTGTTTCTCACCGTGCCTCCTCCCATTTCCTTGCACCTCTGCATCTCCGCATATATCCCTATACTCAGAGCCGGCTCCGGTCAGTGACATGGGATGCCCAAATATGAGCATACCCATATATGGGCATCCATGCCACTGACCGGAGCCCGCTCTGTTGCGGATATGGAGAGAGACTGGGAGATTTACATCCCCTTATAATTCATATGGTGCATAGTACCGGCACGTATTGTTTTACCGGTACTGTGTACCTTCCTACTTTCACACTGGTACAGTATATGCTGCAGTGGGACTGAGAGGGATATATTGGTAACACATAGTCATTGTTGGGGGAATTCAATCCATTTTGAAAATAGTAATAAAATGTTTTTTACTTTTCTTTTTTTTCAGTAATAAAGAATGAAACATTTCTGTTAAAATTGAATTGGAGGTGAACTGGATTCATCATCAACTCTGCACCAGTGTGAATTGATGTTCTTTAATGTTCTGATAAGGTACATGCAACATCTCTTCCTCAACCCCTGCACCACTCTCTGCCTCTTGCCTCTCTCTCTCCACCTCCCTGCTAAGCGTATTAACCCATCTAATGTAATCCACATTCCATGTCTCACTTTACTCTTCACTTCTCACGTGCCCTCTGGAATGACTGCTCTCTGACTAACAAGGTCTATTTGTACATGACCTCTTCTGCTCTCATCATCCACCACCTCTCATTCCCCTCACCCCTGTCCTACTCGATACCTCAGCTTAATTGAACTCTCTCCTCTGACATCTACCCTTATCTCTAACCTCTCCTCACTTTCTGCTTAAACTAACTATCTTGTTAACTTTTACAATGCTATCATCTCCTCCTCCTCCCTCCTCCTCCTCCCTCCTCCATCATATATATGCCCCTTCTAGGCTCTGACACACTCATCCCTCTAAGGCCATGATTATCATGGGCACATGCTTGGTCATCCACAGTGTGTGCGAGCGATGCAGAGCCGCCTCGGACCTCAGTGCAGGGATTGCTGCATACCCCCAGCATCTGTCACCCACAAACAATACACACACTAATACTCCCCACAATACACACTATAATACCTCCTCAATACTAATCTCCCCAATAATATTATAGCTCCAAACACAATATACACAACACCCTTACACAAGATACACAATCTAGTACTCTCCTCTGCACCTCTACACACAATATAATACTCCCACACACACAATATACACACTACCCTCCTACCCCCATAAAATACAACCAATAATACACACACACTTTGTGGATGTTGGGACCAGCTCCCGGCATGCACCAGTGAAAGAGAGAGGCCCGCAGAAGCTCGGAAGAACTCCCTCCATCCGTGCCTTCCTCCGTTTCACATCTTCTCCCTGTCTCTCTCCCTCCCTTTCCTTGCATCTCCCTGCGTCTTTACGTATACCCAGTCAGTGACGGCTCTGGTCACGTGATGCCTTAATATGGGCTTATCCATATATGTTCATCCACGTCACTAATGTGATGCCCGCACTGTTGCGGAGCTGGTACTTACGACGGGCACTTATTGTTTTATCAGTACTGCGTACCTGACTCTACCGGCCTACTTTCAACACTAGTACAATATGTGCTTCACTACGAGTGAGTGGGGAATATTGGCATCACACAGTCACTGTTGAATATGCCATTCAATCCATTTTGAAAATAGTAATGCAATGTGGTTTTGTTTTGTTTGCTTTTTGCAGTAATGAAGAATGGAAAAGTTATATTAAAATTAAATTGGAGGGGGACTAGATTCAGCATTTCATCATGAACTCTGCACTTGTGAGAATTTAACTTCTTGAATACCCTGACAGGTACACGCAACATTAAGACTATAATCTGCTGTGCAAGCTTTCGTGCTATACCTCCCCCTCAGGTTTTGATTTATACATTTGCTCCCTCAATTCATGTCCTCTAATATTTGAAAGCTCTCTCCTAGCATTTTCTCTTTACCACAGAACGTCATCCCAATGTAACCTCTCTCTTGTTCTTTCTGCTTGCTGTTTCCTCACTCCTCTGTTAAACTTTTCTAATTTCTCTAACTTCCACACTCCTGCTTTTATCCACATGTTCTCCTCTTTCCTTCCCCTACCTTTGCATGTGTCTACACACTGCACCATTTGTACAGACCTCTATTGCAGCTATTTCTGCACTGCTCAATGAAAAGCACTCTTTAATATCCTATTCTCTGTGCCCCCTCTCTCTGCGCCCCCTCTTTTGGCGCCTCCTCTCTCTGCGCCCCCTCTCTCTGCGCCTATCTGTCTCATTCTCTCTACGTCCCTCTCTCTCTACATAGAGCTATCTCTGTCTCTCTCTACACCTATCTCTGTGTCTCCTTCTATGTTTGCTGATGTGTGGGATATCTCTTATAATCTTGAACCTGCTCATATACACATCGGGCCTCCCTGCCTCTGCCTCCCTGCTAAGAGTGTTAACCTATCTAATGTAATCCACATTCCTTTCCTTACTTTTCTCTTCCCTTCTCCTATGCCATCTGGAATGCCCGTTCTCTGACTAACAAGGCTCTAGTTGTACATGACCTCTTCTGCTCTCATCATTCACAATCAGTCATTCCCCTCACCCCATCTTACCTGTCCCACTGATTTTCCTCTGCTTAATTAAACTCTCCTCTGACATCTACTCTAACCTCTCTCTCTCTTTCCGCTTAAACTAACAATCTTATTAACTCTTACAATGCTATCCTCCTATCTATATGCCCCCTCTAGGCTCTGACACACTTGTCCCTCTAGCCCACACCCTTGGCTAAATTCCCAAACATGTTCATCACACTTCCACTCGCTGTTCTTAATGCCTATGAAGGAAATCACACAATTGATATTTGATTTTTCTACAGTAAAAATGTCTCCAGTCCTGTATAAAGCTGCTCTCTGGGGCCAAACCACACTACTTTTTTTTCACATTCATCAACACTCAAATTTAATTTACGCTGTCTTTTTTTCCCTGTATTTGACTCCCTCCACTAACCTTCTCCTCACACTTGCCATCCTTCCTTCACTTCTCCTCAAGCATTTGACTACTTCAGAGGCAAGGTGGATGCCACCCACAAGGAGATTCCTTCTGTCCCTTCCCCCTTCTCTCCTTCTACCTAATTCTCCTTCTGCATTTGACTCCTTTTCTTCTCTTACAGAGCTGGAAGCTAATCATCTTCTCTTCTCCCTCTACCACATGCCCTCTAGATCGTATCCCCTCACACCTTACTGCATCTCTTAGTCCCCACTCTCACCCACATCTTCAATTCCTCCCTATTCTCTGGCTCTTTACCCTCTTACTTTAAGCCTGTAGTGGTCACCCTTTTCTCAGAAACAACCTACACCCTATGTGCCTTACTAACTACCGCCCTGTATCCCTCCTGCTGTTTGTCTCCTAATTGCTAGAATGTCAACATTCTTAAATCACATTCCCTCCTGGATCCTTTACAACCTGCCTTTCGTACAGCTCGTTCTACAGACTGTGCTTAAAGCAAATTCCCAAGGTCACTTTTCCCTACTAATCCTACTTGATCTATCTGCTGCGTTTGATGCTCTCAATCACTCTCCTCCTTCATATTCTAAACTCTCTCTTGGTATCCGTAACACAGTTCTATCCTGGTTTTCATCATAACTTTCCTGTCACACATTCTCCATCTCTGTTGCTAACATGTCTTCGTCTTCTATTGATCTGTCTGTGGGTATACATCAGGGCTCTGTTCTGAGATCTCTCTTTCTCTCTACATACTATCATTTGGTGACCTCATCAACTCTTTGTGACAATCCTATAAATAACAAATACAAATATCAGGTCATGGGAATAAGTGATTTGGACATAAAAGTAACATTTCGGAAGTGTGGACAACTAATACATCTTGTAGATTGCCTTTACAGTGTGATGTCATTGATTCAGTAGATTGTGTGCAGACCAGGACTGCAGTACAGTGTCACTCACATGGATGACTTGCGTGGTAGAAGCTCAAGAACAAGGATGTCAAACTCCAGTCCTCGAGGGCAGCAAACAGGCCAGGTTTTCAGGATATCCCTACTGAAAACCTGGCCTGTTTGGGACCCTCGAGGACTGGAGTTTGACATGCATGCTCTAGAAGGAGCACCGCTGTGGGTGGGAGGTGGATTTGCTTTGCATCAAATGGTTTGGAGCAAGGTTTATTGTATGTATTATCATAATAACAATGCAATGCTTAACTTTTATTTCAGGAGGGATGACTGCAGAACAGAAGTGAATATTGAAGCCATGTGTTCCTTTTCTTGCAAAAGAGAAAATTTGAAGGACAGTTGAAGAGAAGGAAAATTACTACACCGAGACAGATAAGCAATGTGTATATTTCTCATTTACCATTTAGTATTTGTCGTTTTATTGACTCCACACAATCCGGCTGCTACGGGTTTCACATTGAATATTTTCATCTCTACTCTACCCCTTCCTGTGATCTGAACCATGCAAGTTTTCGTTGATTCAATACATCATGAGTAGAGGGTGGCTACAGTATGAAGTAAAGACCCAAGGACCACATCTACTACCATTCATAACAAGAACATGTGCAGTAGCGCACAGCTGCAGTTCTATGTGATTGTTATGAAAGGTTGAGGTGGTTCAATTCTATGAATCTGGAGTGGGATGGATCCTGTTTGCATCATATGGTTTCATCTAGGCCAGTAGATTATATAACTCTCAGTACAGGTTACACATGGCATCAGTATTAGTGATTTAAAGAGGAGGAAAGCTTCAATGTGGAGAACAAAGCCAAGTAATGTTGAAGTTACTCCTTTTACCATTTACTTGGTCAGTCTGTACTGTCTACTCTCCACACAGCTGCTAAGGATCTTCCATTTTAAATACTTTCACCTCCTATTCTGCACTGCTTTGCTGCCCATTATTCAGAGATGCGTTCCAGTCATGTTTAGCACTCTGAATCTCTCTGCAGTCATTGGTTCAGCACATCATGGGTAGAGCATGGCTACAGATACAGCAAGCTATTATTATTTTACCGGCTGATCACCCATAATATTGCATTAAAACATAGAATATCACTTAATTTCCAAAAGATTCAGTGATGCTGATAATGCAGAATCTCACAACATTTCCCATCATAATGCCATAATGCACAAGTGGGAGAAATAATCCTTGCTATATCTGTACATTGTGTGACGTATTACCTCAATGACCAATGAGAGCAAGTACATCTTCTGTATAGAGCGGCTGTGTTATGATGCAGTTATTGATCATCATTGACATAATCACAAGAATCTTATGCAAAGGGAAATTGTCCGCAGCGAAGTGAGATTTCAGCCCCCAAACGTCTGTAATATTAATGCAATGTCTTACTTTTGTTGCAGTGAACACTGAAGAGACGGATCTACTACAACACTGTACAGGATGAGCATACGCTACAAGCAGCAAAATGATCTTGCAGTTGACAGTATGTTGTTCTGGTAATGTGCACAATTATTATTTATGGGCTACACACCACAGTGCTGGACATATTCTGTTAACTTCAACTCTACTCCTAACATGGAGATGTCTTCCTGGTGTTACTGATTCAGTACATCATATGCACAGTGTGGTTATGATATGATGGATTGATTTAATGAACCCACCAACCAATGATGACATCTGCATCATCTTCTGTAAAGTGCAGCTACAGCATGATATTATCAGCATTTGGTGCGGTATAATCAGAGGTATCTATGTGCTTTTGTGCCTGTTTTAAGTCCTCCAGCTTAACGCCCCTACACCTCCCACTACACAGGCATACTTACTTATGCATACACTGACATCTGGCATACCTACACACACCCCAGGGCCACTTCCTTCCCCTGATGTCAGGGAGAGGATGGGCATGCAGAGTGCAGTAAGTCTCCACGTTACTCTGGCCAACAGTCTTGGCCTACCTCCAGCATCTGTCACCCACAACATCTGTTCCCTCCTTGTAAAGTGCTGAACTATCTCACCTGGGTCAGTGCTATAGCTGATCACAGTGCCCGATCAGGATGTCACTGTGACAGGCAGCAGTGCAGATTGACCGGTCAATCAATGCAGTGCCGCAACATATGCACTAAATGAGATTTCCGTGCCCCCAGTCAGGTTACTCCCTGGGCAGTGACCCTGCTCACACCCTCCCCTAGTTCCACCTCTGATCACAATTATCTCTCTTGGAGAGTGTAGCAAATTGGAGTTGGGGGAATCTCACCTCTGCCATGCATGGTCACAATCTGGGCACAGGACCCAAATAGTGGGCAATGTGGCACTTCTTACAGTAGAGAATAAGTAACTTTATTCTTTACTTGTGTATTAAGGACCTTATTTGCATTAAATTCAGTCCACATGGGACCAAGACTTTCTGGCTTACTGAACAAAGTGGAATTGTTTCGTAGAGGGTGGAGAATTGTATTTTATCTGAAATTACCCCCTCTGCACAAAATACAAACAATTATACCCATACAAGTACCTTGTGGAAGTTGTTGCCCTCTATCTTCCTGTGGTCTCTCCCTGTTTCTCACCGTGCCTCCTCCCATTTCCTTGCACCTCTGCGTCTCCGCATATATCCCTATACTCAGAGCCGGCTCCGGTCAGTGACATGGGATGCCCAAATATGAGCATACCCATATATGGGCATCCATGCCACTGACCGGAGCCCGCTCTGTTGCGGATATGGAGAGAGACTGGGAGATTTACATCCCCTTATAATTCATATGGTGCATAGTACCGGCACGTATTGTTTTACCGGTACTGTGTACCTTCCTACTTTCACACTGGTACAGTATATGCTGCAGTGGGACTGAGAGGGATATATTGGTAACACATAGTCATTGTTGGGGGAATTCAATCCATTTTGAAAATAGTAATGAAATGTTTTTTACTTTTCTTTTTTTTCAGTAATGAAGAATGAAACATTTCTGTTAAAATTGAATTGGAGGTGAACTGGATTCATCATCAACTCTGCACCAGTGTGAATTGATGTTCTTTAATGTTCTGATAAGGTACATGCAACATCTCTTCCTCAACCCCTGCACCACTCTCTGCCTCTTGCCTCTCTCTCTCCACCTCCCTGCTAAGCGTATTAACCCATCTAATGTAATCCACATTCCATGTCTCACTTTACTCTTCACTTCTCACGTGCCCTCTGGAATGACTGCTCTCTGACTAACAAGGTCTATTTGTACATGACCTCTTCTGCTCTCATCATCCACCACCTCTCATTCCCCTCACCCCTGTCCTACTCGATACCTCAGCTTAATTGAACTCTCTCCTCTGACATCTACCCTTATCTCTAACCTCTCCTCACTTTCTGCTTAAACTAACTATCTTGTTAACTTTTACAATGCTATCATCTCCTCCTCCTCCCTCCTCCTCCTCCCTCCTCCATCATATATATGCCCCTTCTAGGCTCTGACACACTCATCCCTCTAAGGCCATGATTATCATGGGCACATGCTTGGTCATCCACAGTGTGTGCGAGCGATGCAGAGCCGCCTCGGACCTCAGTGCAGGGATTGCTGCATACCCCCAGCATCTGTCACCCACAAACAATACACACACTAATACTCCCCACAATACACACTATAATACCTCCTCAATACTAATCTCCCCAATAATATTATAGCTCCAAACACAATATACACAACACCCTTACACAAGATACACAATCTAGTACTCTCCTCTGCACCTCTACACACAATATAATACTCCCACACACACAATATACACACTACCCTCCTACCCCCATAAAATACAACCAATAATACACACACACTTTGTGGATGTTGGGACCAGCTCCCGGCATGCACCAGTGAAAGAGAGAGGCCCGCAGAAGCTCGGAAGAACTCCCTCCATCCGTGCCTTCCTCCGTTTCACATCTTCTCCCTGTCTCTCTCCCTCCCTTTCCTTGCATCTCCCTGCGTCTTTACGTATACCCAGTCAGTGACGGCTCTGGTCACGTGATGCCTTAATATGGGCTTATCCATATATGTTCATCCACGTCACTAATGTGATGCCCGCACTGTTGCGGAGCTGGTACTTACGACGGGCACTTATTGTTTTATCAGTACTGCGTACCTGACTCTACCGGCCTACTTTCAACACTAGTACAATATGTGCTTCACTACGAGTGAGTGGGGAATATTGGCATCACACAGTCACTGTTGAATATGCCATTCAATCCATTTTGAAAATAGTAATGCAATGTGGTTTTGTTTTGTTTGCTTTTTGCAGTAATGAAGAATGGAAAAGTTATATTAAAATTAAATTGGAGGGGGACTAGATTCAGCATTTCATCATGAACTCTGCACTTGTGAGAATTTAACTTCTTGAATACCCTGACAGGTACACGCAACATTAAGACTATAATCTGCTGTGCGAGCTTTCGTGCTATACCTCCCCCTCAGGTTTTGATTTATACATTTGCTCCCTCAATTCATGTCCTCTAATATTTGAAAGCTCTCTCCTAGCATTTTCTCTTTACCACAGAACGTCATCCCAATGTAACCTCTCTCTTGTTCTTTCTGCTTGCTGTTTCCTCACTCCTCTGTTAAACTTTTCTAATTTCTCTAACTTCCACACTCCTGCTTTTATCCACATGTTCTCCTCTTTCCTTCCCCTACCTTTGCATGTGTCTACACACTGCACCATTTGTACAGACCTCTATTGCAGCTATTTCTGCACTGCTCAACGAAAAGCACTCTTTAATATCCTATTCTCTGTGCCCCCTCTCTCTGCGCCCCCTCTTTTGGCGCCTCCTCTCTCTGCGCCCCCTCTCTCTGCGCCTATCTGTCTCATTCTCTCTACGTCCCTCTCTCTCTACATAGAGCTATCTCTGTCTCTCTCTACACCTATCTCTGTGTCTCCTTCTATGTTTGCTGATGTGTGGGATATCTCTTATAATCTTGAACCTGCTCATATACACATCGGGCCTCCCTGCCTCTGCCTCCCTGCCTCTGCCTCCCTGCTAAGAGTGTTAACCTATCTAATGTAATCCACATTCCTTTCCTTACTTTTCTCTTCCCTTCTCCTATGCCATCTGGAATGTCCGTTCTCTGACTAACAAGGCTCTAGTTGTACATGACCTCTTCTGCTCTCATCATTCACAATCAGTCATTCCCCTCACCCCATCTTACCTGTCCCACTGATTTGCCTCTGCTTAATTAAACTCTCCTCTGACATCTACTCTAACCTCTCTGCTCTCTCTCTCTTTCCGCTTAAACTAACAATCTTATTAACTCTTACAATGCTATCCTCCTATCTATATGCCCCCTCTAGGCTCTGACACACTTGTCCCTCTAGCCCACACCCTTGGCTAAATTCCCAAACATGTTCATCACACTTCCACTCGCTGTTCTTAATGCCTATGAAGGAAATCACACAATTGATATTTGATTTTTCTACAGTAAAAATGTCTCCAGTCCTGTATAAAGCTGCTCTCTGGGGCCAAACCACACTACTTTTTTTTCACATTCATCAACACTCAAATTTAATTTACGCTGTCTTTTTTTCCCTGTATTTGACTCCCTCCACTAACCTTCTCCTCACACTTGCCATCCTTCCTTCACTTCTCCTCAAGCATTTGACTACTTCAGAGGCAAGGTGGATGCCACCCACAAGGAGATTCCTTCTGTCCCTTCCCCCTTCTCTCCTTCTACCTAATTCTCCTTCTGCATTTGACTCCTTTTCTTCTCTTACAGAGCTGGAAGCTAATCATCTTCTCTTCTCCCTCTACCACATGCCCTCTAGATCGTATCCCCTCACACCTTACTGCATCTCTTAGTCCCCACTCTCACCCACATCTTCAATTCCTCCCTATTCTCTGGCTCTTTACCCTCTTACTTTAAGCCTGTAGTGGTCACCCTTTTCTCAGAAACAACCTACACCCTATGTGCCTTACTAACTACCGCCCTGTATCCCTCCTGCTGTTTGTCTCCTAATTGCTAGAATGTCAACATTCTTAAATCACATTCCCTCCTGGATCCTTTACAACCTGCCTTTCGTACAGCTCGTTCTACAGACTGTGCTTAAAGCAAATTCCCAAGGTCACTTTTCCCTACTAATCCTACTTGATCTATCTGCTGCGTTTGATGCTCTCAATCACTCTCCTCCTTCATATTCTAAACTCTCTCTTGGTATCCGTAACACAGTTCTATCCTGGTTTTCATCATAACTTTCCTGTCACACATTCTCCATCTCTGTTGCTAACATGTCTTCGTCTTCTATTGATCTGTCTGTGGGTATACATCAGGGCTCTGTTCTGAGATCTCTCTTTCTCTCTACATACTATCATTTGGTGACCTCATCAACTCTTTGTGACAATCCTATAAATAACAAATACAAATATCAGGTCATGGGAATAAGTGATTTGGACATAAAAGTAACATTTCGGAAGTGTGGACAACTAATACATCTTGTAGATTGCCTTTACAGTGTGATGTCATTGATTCAGTAGATTGTGTGCAGACCAGGACTGCAGTACAGTGTCACTCACATGGATGACTTGCGTGGTAGAAGCTCAAGAACAAGGATGTCAAACTCCAGTCCTCGAGGGCAGCAAACAGGCCAGGTTTTCAGGATATCCCTACTGAAAACCTGGCCTGTTTGGGACCCTCGAGGACTGGAGTTTGACATGCATGCTCTAGAAGGAGCACAGCTGTGGGTGGGAGGTGGATTTGCTTTGCATCAAATGGTTTGGAGCAAGGTTTATTGTATGTATTATCATAATAACAATGCAATGCTTAACTTTTATTTCAGGAGGGATGACTGCAGAACAGAAGTGAATATTGAAGCCATGTGTTCCTTTTCTTGCAAAAGAGAAAATTTGAAGGACAGTTGAAGAGAAGGAAAATTACTACACAGAGACAGATAAGCAATGTGTATATTTCTCATTTACCATTTAGTATTTGTCGTTTTATTGACTCCACACAATCCGGCTGCTACGGGTTTCACATTGAATATTTTCATCTCTACTCTACCCCTTCCTGTGATCTGAACCATGCAAGTTTTCGTTGATTCAATACATCATGAGTAGAGGGTGGCTACAGTATGAAGTAAAGACCCAAGGACCACATCTACTACCATTCATAACAAGAACATGTGCAGTAGCGCACAGCTGCAGTTCTATGTGATTGTTATGAAAGGTTGAGGTGGTTCAATTCTATGAATCTGGAGTGGGATGGATCCTGTTTGCATCATATGGTTTCATCTAGGCCAGTAGATTATATAACTCTCAGTACAGGTTACACATGGCATCAGTATTAGTGATTTAAAGAGGAGGAAAGCTTCAATGTGGAGAACAAAGCCAAGTAATGTTGAAGTTACTCCTTTTACCATTTACTTGGTCAGTCTGTACTGTCTACTCTCCACACAGCTGCTAAGGATCTTCCATTTTAAATACTTTCACCTCCTATTCTGCACTGCTTTGCTGCCCATTATTCAGAGATGCGTTCCAGTCATGTTTAGCACTCTGAATCTCTCTGCAGTCATTGGTTCAGCACATCATGGGTAGAGCATGGCTACAGATACAGCAAGCTATTATTATTTTACCGGCTGATCACCCATAATATTGCATTAAAACATAGAATATCACTTAATTTCCAAAAGATTCAGTGATGCTGATAATGCAGAATCTCACAACATTTCCCATCATAATGCCATAATGCACAAGTGGGAGAAATAATCCTTGCTATATCTGTACATTGTGTGACGTATTACCTCAATGACCAATGAGAGCAAGTACATCTTCTGTATAGAGCGGCTGTGTTATGATGCAGTTATTGATCATCATTGACATAATCACAAGAATCTTATGCAAAGGGAAATTGTCCGCAGCGAAGTGAGATTTCAGCCCCCAAACGTCTGTAATATTAATGCAATGTCTTACTTTTGTTGCAGTGAACACTGAAGAGACGGATCTACTACAACACTGTACAGGATGAGCATACGCTACAAGCAGCAAAATGATCTTGCAGTTGACAGTATGTTGTTCTGGTAATGTGCACAATTATTATTTATGGGCTACACACCACAGTGCTGGACATATTCTGTTAACTTCAACTCTACTCCTAACATGGAGATGTCTTCCTGGTGTTACTGATTCAGTACATCATATGCACAGTGTGGTTATGATATGATGGATTGATTTAATGAACCCACCAACCAATGATGACATCTGCATCATCTTCTGTAAAGTGCAGCTACAGCATGATATTATCAGCATTTGGTGCGGTATAATCAGAGGTATCTATGTGCTTTTGTGCCTGTTTTAAGTCCTCCAGCTTAACGCCCCTACACCTCCCACTATACAGGCATACTTACTTATGCATACACTGACATCTGGCATACCTACACACACCCCAGGGCCACTTCCTTCCCCTGATGTCAGGGAGAGGATGGGCATGCAGAGTGCAGTAAGTCTCCACGTTACTCTGGCCAACAGTCTTGGCCTACCCCCAGCATCTGTCACCCACAACATCTGTTCCCTCCTTGTAAAGTGCTGAACTATCTCACCTGGGTCAGTGCTATAGCTGATCACAGTGCCCGATCAGGATGTCACTGTGACAGGCAGCAGTGCAGATTGACCGGTCAATCAATGCAGTGCCGCAACATATGCACTAAATGAGATTTCCGTGCCCCCAGTCAGGTTACTCCCTGGGCAGTGACCCTGCTCACACCCTCCCCTAGTTCCACCTCTGATCACAATTATCTCTCTTGGAGAGTGTAGCAAATTGGAGTTGGGGGAATCTCACCTCTGCCATGCATGGTCACAATCTGGGCACAGGACCCAAATAGTGGGCAATGTGGCACTTCTTACAGTAGAGAATAAGTAACTTTATTCTTTACTTGTGTATTAAGGACCTTATTTGCATTAAATTCAGTCCACATGGGACCAAGACTTTCTGGCTTACTGAACAAAGTGGAATTGTTTCATAGAGGGTGGAGAATTGTATTTTATCTGAAATTACCCCCTCTGCACAAAATACAAACAATTATACCCATACAAGTACCTTGTGGAAGTTGTTGCCCTCTATCTTCCTGTGGTCTCTCCCTGTTTCTCACCGTGCCTCCTCCCATTTCCTTGCACCTCTGCGTCTCCGCATATATCCCTATACTCAGAGCCGGCTCCGGTCAGTGACATGGGATGCCCAAATATGAGCATACCCATATATGGGCATCCATGCCACTGACCGGAGCCCGCTCTGTTGCGGATATGGAGAGAGACTGGGAGATTTACATCCCCTTATAATTCATATGGTGCATAGTACCGGCACGTATTGTTTTACCGGTACGGTGTACCTTCCTACTTTCACACTGGTACAGTATATGCTGCAGTGGGACTGAGAGGGATATATTGGTAACACATAGTCATTGTTGGGGGAATTCAATCCATTTTGAAAATAGTAATAAAATGTTTTTTACTTTTCTTTTTTTTCAGTAATGAAGAATGAAACATTTCTGTTAAAATTGAATTGGAGGTGAACTGGATTCATCATCAACTCTGCACCAGTGTGAATTGATGTTCTTTAATGTTCTGATAAGGTACATGCAACATCTCTTCCTCAACCCCTGCACCACTCTCTGCCTCTTGCCTCTCTCTCTCCACCTCCCTGCTAAGCGTATTAACCCATCTAATGTAATCCACATTCCATGTCTCACTTTACTCTTCACTTCTCACGTGCCCTCTGGAATGACTGCTCTCTGACTAACAAGGTCTATTTGTACATGACCTCTTCTGCTCTCATCATCCACCACCTCTCATTCCCCTCACCCCTGTCCTACTCGATACCTCAGCTTAATTGAACTCTCTCCTCTGACATCTACCCTTATCTCTAACCTCTCCTCACTTTCTGCTTAAACTAACTATCTTGTTAACTTTTACAATGCTATCATCTCCTCCTCCTCCTCCCTCCTCCATCATATATATGCCCCTTCTAGGCTCTGACACACTCATCCCTCTAAGGCCATGATTATCATGGGCACATGCTTGGTCGTCCACAGTGCGTGCGAGCGATGCAGAGCCGCCTCGGACCTCAGTGCAGGGATTGCTGCATACCCCCAGCATCTGTCACCCACAAACAATACACACACTAATACTCCCCACAATACACACTATAATACCTCCTCAATACTAATCTCCCCAATAATATTATAGCTCCAAACACAATATACACAACACCCTTACACAAGATACACAATCTAGTACTCTCCTCTGCACCTCTACACACAATATAATACTCCCACACACACAATATACACACTACCCTCCTACCCCCATAAAATACAACCAATAATACACACACACTTTGTGGATGTTGGGACCAGCTCCCGGCATGCACCAGTGAAAGAGAGAGGCCCGCAGAAGCTCGGAAGAACTCCCTCCATCCGTGCCTTCCTCCGTTTCACATCTTCTCCCTGTCTCTCTCCCTCCCTTTCCTTGCATCTCCCTGCGTCTTTACGTATACCCAGTCAGTGACGGCTCTGGTCACGTGATGCCTTAATATGGGCTTATCCATATATGTTCATCCACGTCACTAATGTGATGCCCGCACTGTTGCGGAGCTGGTACTTACGACGGGCACTTATTGTTTTATCAGTACTGCGTACCTGACTCTACCGGCCTACTTTCAACACTAGTACAATATGTGCTTCACTACGAGTGAGTGGGGAATATTGGCATCACACAGTCACTGTTGAATATGCCATTCAATCCATTTTGAAAATAGTAATGCAATGTGGTTTTGTTTTGTTTGCTTTTTGCAGTAATGAAGAATGGAAAAGTTATATTAAAATTAAATTGGAGGGGGACTAGATTCAGCATTTCATCATGAACTCTGCACTTGTGAGAATTTAACTTCTTGAATACCCTGACAGGTACACGCAACATTAAGACTATAATCTGCTGTGCAAGCTTTCGTGCTATACCTCCCCCTCAGGTTTTGATTTATACATTTGCTCCCTCAATTCATGTCCTCTAATATTTGAAAGCTCTCTCCTAGCATTTTCTCTTTACCACAGAACGTCATCCCAATGTAACCTCTCTCTTGTTCTTTCTGCTTGCTGTTTCCTCACTCCTCTGTTAAACTTTTCTAATTTCTCTAACTTCCACACTCCTGCTTTTATCCACATGTTCTCCTCTTTCCTTCCCCTACCTTTGCATGTGTCTACACACTGCACCATTTGTACAGACCTCTATTGCAGCTATTTCTGCACTGCTCAATGAAAAGCACTCTTTAATATCCTATTCTCTGTGCCCCCTCTCTCTGCGCCCCCTCTTTTGGCGCCTCCTCTCTCTGCGCCCCCTCTCTCTGCGCCTATCTGTCTCATTCTCTCTACGTCCCTCTCTCTCTACATAGAGCTATCTCTGTCTCTCTCTACACCTATCTCTGTGTCTCCTTCTATGTTTGCTGATGTGTGGGATATCTCTTATAATCTTGAACCTGCTCATATACACATCGGGCCTCCCTGCCTCTGCCTCCCTGCTAAGAGTGTTAACCTATCTAATGTAATCCACATTCCTTTCCTTACTTTTCTCTTCCCTTCTCCTATGCCATCTGGAATGCCCGTTCTCTGACTAACAAGGCTCTAGTTGTACATGACCTCTTCTGCTCTCATCATTCACAATCAGTCATTCCCCTCACCCCATCTTACCTGTCCCACTGATTTTCCTCTGCTTAATTAAACTCTCCTCTGACATCTACTCTAACCTCTCTCTCTCTTTCCGCTTAAACTAACAATCTTATTAACTCTTACAATGCTATCCTCCTATCTATATGCCCCCTCTAGGCTCTGACACACTTGTCCCTCTAGCCCACACCCTTGGCTAAATTCCCAAACATGTTCATCACACTTCCACTCGCTGTTCTTAATGCCTATGAAGGAAATCACACAATTGATATTTGATTTTTCTACAGTAAAAATGTCTCCAGTCCTGTATAAAGCTGCTCTCTGGGGCCAAACCACACTACTTTTTTTTCACATTCATCAACACTCAAATTTAATTTACGCTGTCTTTTTTTCCCTGTATTTGACTCCCTCCACTAACCTTCTCCTCACACTTGCCATCCTTCCTTCACTTCTCCTCAAGCATTTGACTACTTCAGAGGCAAGGTGGATGCCACCCACAAGGAGATTCCTTCTGTCCCTTCCCCCTTCTCTCCTTCTACCTAATTCTCCTTCTGCATTTGACTCCTTTTCTTCTCTTACAGAGCTGGAAGCTAATCATCTTCTCTTCTCCCTCTACCACATGCCCTCTAGATCGTATCCCCTCACACCTTACTGCATCTCTTAGTCCCCACTCTCACCCACATCTTCAATTCCTCCCTATTCTCTGGCTCTTTACCCTCTTACTTTAAGCCTGTAGTGGTCACCCTTTTCTCAGAAACAACCTACACCCTATGTGCCTTACTAACTACCGCCCTGTATCCCTCCTGCTGTTTGTCTCCTAATTGCTAGAATGTCCACATTCTTAAATCACATGCCCTCCTGGATCCTTTACAACCTGCCTTTCGTACAGCTCGTTCTACAGACTGTGCTTAAAGCAAATTCCCAAGGTCACTTTTCCCTACTAATCCTACTTGATCTATCTGCTGCGTTTGATGCTCTCAATCACTCTCCTCCTTCATATTCTAAACTCTCTCTTGGTATCCGTAACACAGTTCTATCCTGGTTTTCATCATAACTTTCCTGTCACACATTCTCCATCTCTGTTGCTAACATGTCTTCGTCTTCTATTGATCTGTCTGTGGGTATACATCAGGGCTCTGTTCTGAGATCTCTCTTTCTCTCTACATACTATCATTTGGTGACCTCATCAACTCTTTGTGACAATCCTATAAATAACAAATACAAATATCAGGTCATGGGAATAAGTGATTTGGACATAAAAGTAACATTTCGGAAGTGTGGACAACTAATACATCTTGTAGATTGCCTTTACAGTGTGATGTCATTGATTCAGTAGATTGTGTGCAGACCAGGACTGCAGTACAGTGTCACTCACATGGATGACTTGCGTGGTAGAAGCTCAAGAACAAGGATGTCAAACTCCAGTCCTCGAGGGCAGCAAACAGGCCAGGTTTTCAGGATATCCCTACTGAAAACCTGGCCTGTTTGGGACCCTCGAGGACTGGAGTTTGACATGCATGCTCTAGAAGGAGCACCGCTGTGGGTGGGAGGTGGATTTGCTTTGCATCAAATGGTTTGGAGCAAGGTTTATTGTATGTATTATCATAATAACAATGCAATGCTTAACTTTTATTTCAGGAGGGATGACTGCAGAACAGAAGTGAATATTGAAGCCATGTGTTCCTTTTCTTGCAAAAGAGAAAATTTGAAGGACAGTTGAAGAGAAGGAAAATTACTACACCGAGACAGATAAGCAATGTGTATATTTCTCATTTACCATTTAGTATTTGTCGTTTTATTGACTCCACACAATCCGGCTGCTACGGGTTTCACATTGAATATTTTCATCTCTACTCTACCCCTTCCTGTGATCTGAACCATGCAAGTTTTCGTTGATTCAATACATCATGAGTAGAGGGTGGCTACAGTATGAAGTAAAGACCCAAGGACCACATCTACTACCATTCATAACAAGAACATGTGCAGTAGCGCACAGCTGCAGTTCTATGTGATTGTTATGAAAGGTTGAGGTGGTTCAATTCTATGAATCTGGAGTGGGATGGATCCTGTTTGCATCATATGGTTTCATCTAGGCCAGTAGATTATATAACTCTCAGTACAGGTTACACATGGCATCAGTATTAGTGATTTAAAGAGGAGGAAAGCTTCAATGTGGAGAACAAAGCCAAGTAATGTTGAAGTTACTCCTTTTACCATTTACTTGGTCAGTCTGTACTGTCTACTCTCCACACAGCTGCTAAGGATCTTCCATTTTAAATACTTTCACCTCCTATTCTGCACTGCTTTGCTGCCCATTATTCAGAGATGCGTTCCAGTCATGTTTACCACTCTGAATCTCTCTGCAGTCATTGGTTCAGCACATCATGGGTAGAGCATGGCTACAGATACAGCAAGCTATTATTATTTTACCGGCTGATCACCCATAATATTGCATTAAAACATAGAATATCACTTAATTTCCAAAAGATTCAGTGATGCTGATAATGCAGAATCTCACAACATTTCCCATCATAATGCCATAATGCACAAGTGGGAGAAATAATCCTTGCTATATCTGTACATTGTGTGACGTATTACCTCCATGACCAATGAGAGCAAGTACATCTTCTGTATAGAGCGGCTGTGTTATGATGCAGTTATTGATCATCATTGACATAATCACAAGAATCTTATGCAAAGGGAAATTGTCCGCAGCGAAGTGAGATTTCAGCCCCCAAACGTCTGTAATATTAATGCAATGTCTTACTTTTGTTGCAGTGAACACTGAAGAGACGGATCTACTACAACACTGTACAGGATGAGCATACGCTACAAGCAGCAAAATGATCTTGCAGTTGACAGTATGTTGTTCTGGTAATGTGCACAATTATTATTTATGGGCTACACACCACAGTGCTGGACATATTCTGTTAACTTCAACTCTACTCCTAACATGGAGATGTCTTCCTGGTGTTACTGATTCAGTACATCATATGCACAGTGTGGTTATGATATGATGGATTGATTTAATGAACCCACCAACCAATGATGACATCTGCATCATCTTCTGTAAAGTGCAGCTACAGCATGATATTATCAGCATTTGGTGCGGTATAATCAGAGGTATCTATGTGCTTTTGTGCCTGTTTTAAGTCCTCCAGCTTAACGCCCCTACACCTCCCACTACACAGGCATACTTACTTATGCATACACTGACATCTGGCATACCTACACACACCCCAGGGCCACTTCCTTCCCCTGATGTCAGGGAGAGGATGGGCATGCAGAGTGCAGTAAGTCTCCACGTTACTCTGGCCAACAGTCTTGGCCTACCTCCAGCATCTGTCACCCACAACATCTGTTCCCTCCTTGTAAAGTGCTGAACTATCTCACCTGGGTCAGTGCTATAGCTGATCACAGTGCCCGATCAGGATGTCACTGTGACAGGCAGCAGTGCAGATTGACCGGTCAATCAATGCAGTGCCGCAACATATGCACTAAATGAGATTTCCGTGCCCCCAGTCAGGTTACTCCCTGGGCAGTGACCCTGCTCACACCCTCCCCTAGTTCCACCTCTGATCACAATTATCTCTCTTGGAGAGTGTAGCAAATTGGAGTTGGGGGAATCTCACCTCTGCCATGCATGGTCACAATCTGGGCACAGGACCCAAATAGTGGGCAATGTCACTTCTTACAGTAGAGAATAAGTAACTTTATTCTTTACTTGTGTATTAAGGACCTTATTTGCATTAAATTCAGTCCACATGGGACCAAGACTTTCTGGCTTACTGAACAAAGTGGAATTGTTTCGTAGAGGGTGGAGAATTGTATTTTATCTGAAATTACCCCCTCTGCACAAAATACAAACAATTATACCCATACAAGTACCTTGTGGAAGTTGTTGCCCTCTATCTTCCTGTGGTCTCTCCCTGTTTCTCACCGTGCCTCCTCCCATTTCCTTGCACCTCTGCGTCTCCGCATATATCCCTATACTCAGAGCCGGCTCCGGTCAGTGACATGGGATGCCCAAATATGAGCATACCCATATATGGGCATCCATGCCACTGACCGGAGCCCGCTCTGTTGCGGATATGGAGAGAGACTGGGAGATTTACATCCCCTTATAATTCATATGGTGCATAGTACCGGCACGTATTGTTTTACCGGTACTGTGTACCTTCCTACTTTCACACTGGTACAGTATATGCTGCAGTGGGACTGAGAGGGATATATTGGTAACACATAGTCATTGTTGGGGGAATTCAATCCATTTTGAAAATAGTAATGAAATGTTTTTTACTTTTCTTTTTTTTCAGTAATGAAGAATGAAACATTTCTGTTAAAATTGAATTGGAGGTGAACTGGATTCATCATCAACTCTGCACCAGTGTGAATTGATGTTCTTTAATGTTCTGATAAGGTACATGCAACATCTCTTCCTCAACCCCTGCACCACTCTCTGCCTCTTGCCTCTCTCTCTCCACCTCCCTGCTAAGCGTATTAACCCATCTAATGTAATCCACATTCCATGTCTCACTTTACTCTTCACTTCTCACGTGCCCTCTGGAATGACTGCTCTCTGACTAACAAGGTCTATTTGTACATGACCTCTTCTGCTCTCATCATCCACCACCTCTCATTCCCCTCACCCCTGTCCTACTCGATACCTCAGCTTAATTGAACTCTCTCCTCTGACATCTACCCTTATCTCTAACCTCTCCTCACTTTCTGCTTAAACTAACTATCTTGTTAACTTTTACAATGCTATCATCTCCTCCTCCTCCCTCCTCCTCCTCCCTCCTCCATCATATATATGCCCCTTCTAGGCTCTGACACACTCATCCCTCTAAGGCCATGATTATCATGGGCACATGCTTGGTCATCCACAGTGTGTGCGAGCGATGCAGAGCCGCCTCGGACCTCAGTGCAGGGATTGCTGCATACCCCCAGCATCTGTCACCCACAAACAATACACACACTAATACTCCCCACAATACACACTATAATACCTCCTCAATACTAATCTCCCCAATAATATTATAGCTCCAAACACAATATACACAACACCCTTACACAAGATACACAATCTAGTACTCTCCTCTGCACCTCTACACACAATATAATACTCCCACACACACAATATACACACTACCCTCCTACCCCCATAAAATACAACCAATAATACACACACACTTTGTGGATGTTGGGACCAGCTCCCGGCATGCACCAGTGAAAGAGAGAGGCCCGCAGAAGCTCGGAAGAACTCCCTCCATCCGTGCCTTCCTCCGTTTCACATCTTCTCCCTGTCTCTCTCCCTCCCTTTCCTTGCATCTCCCTGCGTCTTTACGTATACCCAGTCAGTGACGGCTCTGGTCACGTGATGCCTTAATATGGGCTTATCCATATATGTTCATCCACGTCACTAATGTGATGCCCGCACTGTTGCGGAGCTGGTACTTACGACGGGCACTTATTGTTTTATCAGTACTGCGTACCTGACTCTACCGGCCTACTTTCAACACTAGTACAATATGTGCTTCACTACGAGTGAGTGGGGAATATTGGCATCACACAGTCACTGTTGAATATGCCATTCAATCCATTTTGAAAATAGTAATGCAATGTGGTTTTGTTTTGTTTGCTTTTTGCAGTAATGAAGAATGGAAAAGTTATATTAAAATTAAATTGGAGGGGGACTAGATTCAGCATTTCATCATGAACTCTGCACTTGTGAGAATTTAACTTCTTGAATACCCTGACAGGTACACGCAACATTAAGACTATAATCTGCTGTGCAAGCTTTCGTGCTATACCTCCCCCTCAGGTTTTGATTTATTCATTTGCTCCCTCAATTCATGTCCTCTAATATTTGAAAGCTCTCTCCTAGCATTTTCTCTTTACCACAGAACGTCATCCCAATGTAACCTCTCTCTTGTTCTTTCTGCTTGCTGTTTCCTCACTCCTCTGTTAAACTTTTCTAATTTCTCTAACTTCCACACTCCTGCTTTTATCCACATGTTCTCCTCTTTCCTTCCCCTACCTTTGCATGTGTCTACACACTGCACCATTTGTACAGACCTCTATTGCAGCTATTTCTGCACTGCTCAATGAAAAGCACTCTTTAATATCCTATTCTCTGTGCCCCCTCTCTCTGCGCCCCCTCTTTTGGCGCCTCCTCTCTCTGCGCCCCCTCTCTCTGCGCCTATCTGTCTCATTCTCTCTACGTCCCTCTCTCTCTACATAGAGCTATCTCTGTCTCTCTCTACACCTATCTCTGTGTCTCCTTCTATGTTTGCTGAAGTGTGGGATATCTCTTATAATCTTGAACCTGCTCATATACACATCGGGCCTCCCTGCCTCTGCCTCCCTGCTAAGAGTGTTAACCTATCTAATGTAATCCACATTCCTTTCCTTACTTTTCTCTTCCCTTCTCCTATGCCATCTGGAATGTCCGTTCTCTGACTAACAAGGCTCTAGTTGTACATGACCTCTTCTGCTCTCATCATTCACAATCAGTCATTCCCCTCACCCCATCTTACCTGTCCCACTGATTTGCCTCTGCTTAATTAAACTCTCCTCTGACATCTACTCTAACCTCTCTGCTCTCTCTCTCTTTCCGCTTAAACTAACAATCTTATTAACTCTTACAATGCTATCCTCCTATCTATATGCCCCCTCTAGGCTCTGACACACTTGTCCCTCTAGCCCACACCCTTGGCTAAATTCCCAAACATGTTCATCACACTTCCACTCGCTGTTCTTAATGCCTATGAAGGAAATCACACAATTGATATTTGATTTTTCTACAGTAAAAATGTCTCCAGTCCTGTATAAAGCTGCTCTCTGGGGCCAAACCACACTACTTTTTTTTCACATTCATCAACACTCAAATTTAATTTACGCTGTCTTTTTTTCCCTGTATTTGACTCCCTCCACTAACCTTCTCCTCACACTTGCCATCCTTCCTTCACTTCTCCTCAAGCATTTGACTACTTCAGAGGCAAGGTGGATGCCACCCACAAGGAGATTCCTTCTGTCCCTTCCCCCTTCTCTCCTTCTACCTAATTCTCCTTCTGCATTTGACTCCTTTTCTTCTCTTACAGAGCTGGAAGCTAATCATCTTCTCTTCTCCCTCTACCACATGCCCTCTAGATCGTATCCCCTCACACCTTACTGCATCTCTTAGTCCCCACTCTCACCCACATCTTCAATTCCTCCCTATTCTCTGGCTCTTTACCCTCTTACTTTAAGCCTGTAGTGGTCACCCTTTTCTCAGAAACAACCTACACCCTATGTGCCTTACTAACTACCGCCCTGTATCCCTCCTGCTGTTTGTCTCCTAATTGCTAGAATGTCCACATTCTTAAATCACATGCCCTCCTGGATCCTTTACAACCTGCCTTTCGTACAGCTCGTTCTACAGACTGTGCTTAAAGCAAATTCCCAAGGTCACTTTTCCCTACTAATCCTACTTGATCTATCTGCTGCGTTTGATGCTCTCAATCACTCTCCTCCTTCATATTCTAAACTCTCTCTTGGTATCCGTAACACAGTTCTATCCTGGTTTTCATCATAACTTTCCTGTCACACATTCTCCATCTCTGTTGCTAACATGTCTTCGTCTTCTATTGATCTGTCTGTGGGTATACATCAGGGCTCTGTTCTGAGATCTCTCTTTCTCTCTACATACTATCATTTGGTGACCTCATCAACTCTTTGTGACAATCCTATAAATAACAAATACAAATATCAGGTCATGGGAATAAGTGATTTGGACATAAAAGTAACATTTCGGAAGTGTGGACAACTAATACATCTTGTAGATTGCCTTTACAGTGTGATGTCATTGATTCAGTAGATTGTGTGCAGACCAGGACTGCAGTACAGTGTCACTCACATGGATGACTTGCGTGGTAGAAGCTCAAGAACAAGGATGTCAAACTCCAGTCCTCGAGGGCAGCAAACAGGCCAGGTTTTCAGGATATCCCTACTGAAAACCTGGCCTGTTTGGGACCCTCGAGGACTGGAGTTTGACATGCATGCTCTAGAAGGAGCACAGCTGTGGGTGGGAGGTGGATTTGCTTTGCATCAAATGGTTTGGAGCAAGGTTTATTGTATGTATTATCATAATAACAATGCAATGCTTAACTTTTATTTCAGGAGGGATGACTGCAGAACAGAAGTGAATATTGAAGCCATGTGTTCCTTTTCTTGCAAAAGAGAAAATTTGAAGGACAGTTGAAGAGAAGGAAAATTACTACACAGAGACAGATAAGCAATGTGTATATTTCTCATTTACCATTTAGTATTTGTCGTTTTATTGACTCCACACAATCCGGCTGCTACGGGTTTCACATTGAATATTTTCATCTCTACTCTACCCCTTCCTGTGATCTGAACCATGCAAGTTTTCGTTGATTCAATACATCATGAGTAGAGGGTGGCTACAGTATGAAGTAAAGACCCAAGGACCACATCTACTACCATTCATAACAAGAACATGTGCAGTAGCGCACAGCTGCAGTTCTATGTGATTGTTATGAAAGGTTGAGGTGGTTCAATTCTATGAATCTGGAGTGGGATGGATCCTGTTTGCATCATATGGTTTCATCTAGGCCAGTAGATTATATAACTCTCAGTACAGGTTACACATGGCATCAGTATTAGTGATTTAAAGAGGAGGAAAGCTTCAATGTGGAGAACAAAGCCAAGTAATGTTGAAGTTACTCCTTTTACCATTTACTTGGTCAGTCTGTACTGTCTACTCTCCACACAGCTGCTAAGGATCTTCCATTTTAAATACTTTCACCTCCTATTCTGCACTGCTTTGCTGCCCATTATTCAGAGATGCGTTCCAGTCATGTTTAGCACTCTGAATCTCTCTGCAGTCATTGGTTCAGCACATCATGGGTAGAGCATGGCTACAGATACAGCAAGCTATTATTATTTTACCGGCTGATCACCCATAATATTGCATTAAAACATAGAATATCACTTAATTTCCAAAAGATTCAGTGATGCTGATAATGCAGAATCTCACAACATTTCCCATCATAATGCCATAATGCACAAGTGGGAGAAATAATCCTTGCTATATCTGTACATTGTGTGACGTATTACCTCAATGACCAATGAGAGCAAGTACATCTTCTGTATAGAGCGGCTGTGTTATGATGCAGTTATTGATAATCATTGACATAATCACAAGAATCTTATGCAAAGGGAATTGTCCGCAGCGAAGTGAGATTTCAGCCCCCAAACGTCTGTAATATTAATGCAATGTCTTACTTTTGTTGCAGTGAACACTGAAGAGATGGATCTACTACAACACTGTACAGGATGAGCATACGCTACAAGCAGCAAAATGATCTTGCAGTTGACAGTATGTTGTTCTGGTAATGTGCACAATTATTATTTATGGGCTACACACCACAGTGCTGGACATATTCTGTTAACTTCAACTCTACTCCTAACATGGAGATGTCTTCCTGGTGTTACTGATTCAGTACATCATATGCACAGTGTGGTTATGATATGATGGATTGATTTAATGAACCCACCAACCAATGATGACATCTGCATCATCTTCTGTAAAGTGCAGCTACAGCATGATATTATCAGCATTTGGTGCGGTATAATCAGAGGTATCTATGTGCTTTTGTGCCTGTTTTAAGTCCTCCAGCTTAACGCCCCTACACCTCCCACTACACAGGCATACTTACTTATGCATACACTGACATCTGGCATACCTACACACACCCCAGGGCCACTTCCTTCCCCTGATGTCAGGGAGAGGATGGGCATGCAGAGTGCAGTAAGTCTCCACGTTACTCTGGCCAACAGTCTTGGCCTACCTCCAGCATCTGTCACCCACAACATCTGTTCCCTCCTTGTAAAGTGCTGAACTATCTCACCTGGGTCAGTGCTATAGCTGATCACAGTGCCCGATCAGGATGTCACTGTGACAGGCAGCAGTGCAGATTGACCGGTCAATCAATGCAGTGCCGCAACATATGCACTAAATGAGATTTCCGTGCCCCCAGTCAGGTTACTCCCTGGGCAGTGACCCTGCTCACACCCTCCCCTAGTTCCACCTCTGATCACAATTATCTCTCTTGGAGAGTGTAGCAAATTGGAGTTGGGGGAATCTCACCTCTGCCATGCATGGTCACAATCTGGGCACAGGACCCAAATAGTGGGCAATGTGGCACTTCTTACAGTAGAGAATAAGTAACTTTATTCTTTACTTGTGTATTAAGGACCTTATTTGCATTAAATTCAGTCCACACGGGACCAAGACTTTCTGGCTTACTGAACAAAGTGGAATTGTTTCGTAGAGGGTGGAGAATTGTATTTTATCTGAAATTACCCCCTCTGCACAAAATACAAACAATTATACCCATACAAGTACCTTGTGAAAGTTGTTGCCCTCTATCTTCCTGTGGTCTCTCCCTGTTTCTCACCGTGCCTCCTCCCATTTCCTTGCACCTCTGCGTCTCCGCATATATCCCTATACTCAGAGCCGGCTCCGGTCAGTGACATGGGATGCCCAAATATGAGCATACCCATATATGGGCATCCATGCCACTGACCGGAGCCCGCTCTGTTGCGGATATGGAGAGAGACTGGGAGATTTACATCCCCTTATAATTCATATGGTGCATAGTACCGGCACGTATTGTTTTACCGGTACTGTGTACCTTCCTACTTTCACACTGGTACAGTATATGCTGCAGTGGGACTGAGAGGGATATATTGGTAACACATAGTCATTGTTGGGGGAATTCAATCCATTTTGAAAATAGTAATAAAATGTTTTTTACTTTTCTTTTTTTTCAGTAATGAAGAATGAAACATTTCTGTTAAAATTGAATTGGAGGTGAACTGGATTCATCATCAACTCTGCACCAGTGTGAATTGATGTTCTTTAATGTTCTGATAAGGTACATGCAACATCTCTTCCTCAACCCCTGCACCACTCTCTGCCTCTTGCCTCTCTCTCTCCACCTCCCTGCTAAGCGTATTAACCCATCTAATGTAATCCACATTCCATGTCTCACTTTACTCTTCACTTCTCACGTGCCCTCTGGAATGACTGCTCTCTGACTAACAAGGTCTATTTGTACATGACCTCTTCTGCTCTCATCATCCACCACCTCTCATTCCCCTCACCCCTGTCCTACTCGATACCTCAGCTTAATTGAACTCTCTCCTCTGACATCTACCCTTATCTCTAACCTCTCCTCACTTTCTGCTTAAACTAACTATCTTGTTAACTTTTACAATGCTATCATCTCCTCCTCCTCCCTCCTCCTCCTCCCTCCTCCATCATATATATGCCCCTTCTAGGCTCTGACACACTCATCCCTCTAAGGCCATGATTATCATGGGCACATGCTTGGTCATCCACAGTGTGTGCGAGCGATGCAGAGCCGCCTCGGACCTCAGTGCAGGGATTGCTGCATACCCCCAGCATCTGTCACCCACAAACAATACACACACTAATACTCCCCACAATACACACTATAATACCTCCTCAATACTAATCTCCCCAATAATATTATAGCTCCAAACACAATATACACAACACCCTTACACAAGATACACAATCTAGTACTCTCCTCTGCACCTCTACACACAATATAATACTCCCACACACACAATATACACACTACCCTCCTACCCCCATAAAATACAACCAATAATACACACACACTTTGTGGATGTTGGGACCAGCTCCCGGCATGCACCAGTGAAAGAGAGAGGCCCGCAGAAGCTCGGAAGAACTCCCTCCATCCGTGCCTTCCTCCGTTTCACATCTTCTCCCTGTCTCTCTCCCTCCCTTTCCTTGCATCTCCCTGCGTCTTTACGTATACCCAGTCAGTGACGGCTCTGGTCACGTGATGCCTTAATATGGGCTTATCCATATATGTTCATCCACATCACTAATGTGATGCCCGCACTGTTGCGGAGCTGGTACTTACGACGGGCACTTATTGTTTTATCAGTACTGCGTACCTGACTCTACCGGCCTACTTTCAACACTAGTACAATATGTGCTTCACTACGAGTGAGTGGGGAATATTGGCATCACACAGTCACTGTTGAATATGCCATTCAATCCATTTTGAAAATAGTAATGCAATGTGGTTTTGTTTTGTTTGCTTTTTGCAGTAATGAAGAATGGAAAAGTTATATTAAAATTAAATTGGAGGGGGACTAGATTCAGCATTTCATCATGAACTCTGCACTTGTGAGAATTTAACTTCTTGAATACCCTGACAGGTACACGCAACATTAAGACTATAATCTGCTGTGCAAGCTTTCGTGCTATACCTCCCCCTCAGGTTTTGATTTATACATTTGCTCCCTCAATTCATGTCCTCTAATATTTGAAAGCTCTCTCCTAGCATTTTCTCTTTACCACAGAACGTCATCCCAATGTAACCTCTCTCTTGTTCTTTCTGCTTGCTGTTTCCTCACTCCTCTGTTAAACTTTTCTAATTTCTCTAACTTCCACACTCCTGCTTTTATCCACATGTTCTCCTCTTTCCTTCCCCTACCTTTGCATGTGTCTACACACTGCACCATTTGTACAGACCTCTATTGCAGCTATTTCTGCACTGCTCAATGAAAAGCACTCTTTAATATCCTATTCTCTGTGCCCCCTCTCTCTGCGCCCCCTCTTTTGGCGCCTCCTCTCTCTGCGCCCCCTCTCTCTGCGCCTATCTGTCTCATTCTCTCTACGTCCCTCTCTCTCTACATAGAGCTATCTCTGTCTCTCTCTACACCTATCTCTGTGTCTCCTTCTATGTTTGCTGATGTGTGGGATATCTCTTATAATCTTGAACCTGCTCATATACACATCGGGCCTCCCTGCCTCTGCCTCCCTGCTAAGAGTGTTAACCTATCTAATGTAATCCACATTCCTTTCCTTACTTTTCTCTTCCCTTCTCCTATGCCATCTGGAATGTCCGTTCTCTGACTAACAAGGCTCTAGTTGTACATGACCTCTTCTGCTCTCATCATTCACAATCAGTCATTCCCCTCACCCCATCTTACCTGTCCCACTGATTTGCCTCTGCTTAATTAAACTCTCCTCTGACATCTACTCTAACCTCTCTGCTCTCTCTCTCTTTCCGCTTAAACTAACAATCTTATTAACTCTTACAATGCTATCCTCCTATCTATATGCCCCCTCTAGGCTCTGACACACTTGTCCCTCTAGCCCACACCCTTGGCTAAATTCCCAAACATGTTCATCACACTTCCACTCGCTGTTCTTAATGCCTATGAAGGAAATCACACAATTGATATTTGATTTTTCTACAGTAAAAATGTCTCCAGTCCTGTATAAAGCTGCTCTCTGGGGCCAAACCACACTACTTTTTTTTCACATTCATCAACACTCAAATTTAATTTACGCTGTCTTTTTTTCCCTGTATTTGACTCCCTCCACTAACCTTCTCCTCACACTTGCCATCCTTCCTTCACTTCTCCTCAAGCATTTGACTACTTCAGAGGCAAGGTGGATGCCACCCACAAGGAGATTCCTTCTGTCCCTTCCCCCTTCTCTCCTTCTACCTAATTCTCCTTCTGCATTTGACTCCTTTTCTTCTCTTACAGAGCTGGAAGCTAATCATCTTCTCTTCTCCCTCTACCACATGCCCTCTAGATCGTATCCCCTCACACCTTACTGCATCTCTTAGTCCCCACTCTCACCCACATCTTCAATTCCTCCCTATTCTCTGGCTCTTTACCCTCTTACTTTAAGCCTGTAGTGGTCACCCTTTTCTCAGAAACAACCTACACCCTATGTGCCTTACTAACTACCGCCCTGTATCCCTCCTGCTGTTTGTCTCCTAATTGCTAGAATGTCAACATTCTTAAATCACATTCCCTCCTGGATCCTTTACAACCTGCCTTTCGTACAGCTCGTTCTACAGACTGTGCTTAAAGCAAATTCCCAAGGTCACTTTTCCCTACTAATCCTACTTGATCTATCTGCTGCGTTTGATGCTCTCAATCACTCTCCTCCTTCATATTCTAAACTCTCTCTTGGTATCCGTAACACAGTTCTATCCTGGTTTTCATCATAACTTTCCTGTCACACATTCTCCATCTCTGTTGCTAACATGTCTTCGTCTTCTATTGATCTGTCTGTGGGTATACATCAGGGCTCTGTTCTGAGATCTCTCTTTCTCTCTACATACTATCATTTGGTGACCTCATCAACTCTTTGTGACAATCCTATAAATAACAAATACAAATATCAGGTCATGGGAATAAGTGATTTGGACATAAAAGTAACATTTCGGAAGTGTGGACAACTAATACATCTTGTAGATTGCCTTTACAGTGTGATGTCATTGATTCAGTAGATTGTGTGCAGACCAGGACTGCAGTACAGTGTCACTCACATGGATGACTTGCGTGGTAGAAGCTCAAGAACAAGGATGTCAAACTCCAGTCCTCGAGGGCAGCAAACAGGCCAGGTTTTCAGGATATCCCTACTGAAAACCTGGCCTGTTTGGGACCCTCGAGGACTGGAGTTTGACATGCATGCTCTAGAAGGAGCACAGCTGTGGGTGGGAGGTGGATTTGCTTTGCATCAAATGGTTTGGAGCAAGGTTTATTGTATGTATTATCATAATAACAATGCAATGCTTAACTTTTATTTCAGGAGGGATGACTGCAGAACAGAAGTGAATATTGAAGCCATGTGTTCCTTTTCTTGCAAAAGAGAAAATTTGAAGGACAGTTGAAGAGAAGGAAAATTACTACACAGAGACAGATAAGCAATGTGTATATTTCTCATTTACCATTTAGTATTTGTCGTTTTATTGACTCCACACAATCCGGCTGCTACGGGTTTCACATTGAATATTTTCATCTCTACTCTACCCCTTCCTGTGATCTGAACCATGCAAGTTTTCGTTGATTCAATACATCATGAGTAGAGTGTGGCTACAGTATGAAGTAAAGACCCAAGGATCACATCTACCATTCATAACAAGAACATGTGCAGTAGCGCACAGCTGCAGTTCTATGTGATTGTTATGAAAGGTTGAGGTGGTTCAATTCTATGAATCTGGAGTGGGATGGATCCTGTTTGCATCATATGGTTTCATCTAGGCCAGTAGATTATATAACTCTCAGTACAGGTTACACATGGCATCAGTATTAGTGATTTAAAGAGGAGGAAAGCTTCAATGTGGAGAACAAAGCCAAGTAATGTTGAAGTTACTCCTTTTACCATTTACTTGGTCAGTCTGTACTGTCTACTCTCCACACAGCTGCTAAGGATCTTCCATTTTAAATACTTTCACCTCCTATTCTGCACTGCTTTGCTGCCCATTATTCAGAGATGCGTTCCAGTCATGTTTAGCACTCTGAATCTCTCTGCAGTCATTGGTTCAGCACATCATGGGTAGAGCATGGCTACAGATACAGCAAGCTATTATTATTTTACCGTCTGATCATCCATAATATTGCATTAAAACATAGAATATCACTTAATTTCCAAAAGATTCAGTGATGCTGATAATGCAGAATCTCACAACATTTCCCATCATAATGCCATAATGCACAAGTGGGAGAAATAATCCTTGCTATATCTGTACATTGTGTGACGTATTACCTCCATGACCATTGAGAGCAAGTACATCTTCTGTATAGAGCGGCTGTGTTATGATGCAGTTATTGATCATCATTGACATAATCACAAGAATCTTATGCAAAGGGAAATTGTCCGCAGCGAAGTGAGATTTCAGCCCCCAAACGTCTGTAATATTAATGCAATGTCTTACTTTTGTTGCAGTGAACACTGAAGAGACGGATCTACTACAACACTGTACAGGATGAGCATACGCTACAAGCAGCAAAATGATCTTGCAGTTGACAGTATGTTGTTCTGGTAATGTGCACAATTATTATTTATGGGCTACACACCACAGTGCTGGACATATTCTGTTAACTTCAACTCTACTCCTAACATGGAGATGTCTTCCTGGTGTTACTGATTCAGTACATCATATGCACAGTGTGGTTATGATATGATGGATTGATTTAATGAACCCACCAACCAATGATGACATCTGCATCATCTTCTGTAAAGTGCAGCTACAGCATGATATTATCAGCATTTGGTGCGGTATAATCAGAGGTATCTATGTGCTTTTGTGCCTGTTTTAAGTCCTCCAGCTTAACGCCCCTACACCTCCCACTATACAGGCATACTTACTTATGCATACACTGACATCTGGCATACCTACACACACCCCAGGGCCACTTCCTTCCCCTGATGTCAGGGAGAGGATGGGCATGCAGAGTGCAGTAAGTCTCCACGTTACTCTGGCCAACAGTCTTGGCCTACCCCCAGCATCTGTCACCCACAACATCTGTTCCCTCCTTGTAAAGTGCTGAACTATCTCACCTGGGTCAGTGCTATAGCTGATCACAGTGCCCGATCAGGATGTCACTGTGACAGGCAGCAGTGCAGATTGACCGGTCAATCAATGCAGTGCCGCAACATATGCACTAAATGAGATTTCCGTGCCCCCAGTCAGGTTACTCCCTGGGCAGTGACCCTGCTCACACCCTCCCCTAGTTCCACCTCTGATCACAATTATCTCTCTTGGAGAGTGTAGCAAATTGGAGTTGGGGGAATCTCACCTCTGCCATGCATGGTCACAATCTGGGCACAGGACCCAAATAGTGGGCAATGTGGCACTTCTTACAGTAGAGAATAAGTAACTTTATTCTTTACTTGTGTATTAAGGACCTTATTTGCATTCAATTCAGTCCACATGGGACCAAGACTTTCTGGCTTACTGAACAAAGTGGAATTGTTTCGTAGAGGGTGGAGAATTGTATTTTATCTGAAATTACCCCCTCTGCACAAAATACAAACAATTATACCCATACAAGTACCTTGTGGAAGTTGTTGCCCTCTATCTTCCTGTGGTCTCTCCCTGTTTCTCACCGTGCCTCCTCCCATTTCCTTGCACCTCTGCGTCTCCGCATATATCCCTATACTCAGAGCCGGCTCCGGTCAGTGACATGGGATGCCCAAATATGAGCATACCCATATATGGGCATCCATGCCACTGACCGGAGCCCGCTCTGTTGCGGATATGGAGAGAGACTGGGAGATTTACATCCCCTTATAATTCATATGGTGCATAGTACCGGCACGTATTGTTTTACCGGTACTGTGTACCTTCCTACTTTCACACTGGTACAGTATATGCTGCAGTGGGACTGAGAGGGATATATTGGTAACACATAGTCATTGTTGGGGGAATTCAATCCATTTTGAAAATAGTAATGCATTGTTTTTTACTTTTCTTTTTTTTCAGTAATGAAGAATGAAACATTTCTGTTAAAATTGAATTGGAGGTGAACTGGATTCATCATCAACTCTGCACCAGTGTGAATTGATGTTCTTTAATGTTCTGATAAGGTACATGCAACATCTCTTCCTCAACCCCTGCACCACTCTCTGCCTCTTGCCTCTCTCTCTCCACCTCCCTGCTAAGCGTATTAACCCATCTAATGTAATCCACATTCCATGTCTCACTTTACTCTTCACTTCTCACGTGCCCTCTGGAATGACTGCTCTCTGACTAACAAGGTCTATTTGTACATGACCTCTTCTGCTCTCATCATCCACCACCTCTCATTCCCCTCACCCCTGTCCTACTCGATACCTCAGCTTAATTGAACTCTCTCCTCTGACATCTACCCTTATCTCTAACCTCTCCTCACTTTCTGCTTAAACTAACTATCTTGTTAACTTTTACAATGCTATCATCTCCTCCTCCTCCTCCCTCCTCCATCATATATATGCCCCTTCTAGGCTCTGACACACTCATCCCTCTAAGGCCATGATTATCATGGGCACATGCTTGGTCGTCCACAGTGCGTGCGAGCGATGCAGAGCCGCCTCGGACCTCAGTGCAGGGATTGCTGCATACCCCCAGCATCTGTCACCCACAAACAATACACACACTAATACTCCCCACAATACACACTATAATACCTCCTCAATACTAATCTCCCCAATAATATTATAGCTCCAAACACAATATACACAACACCCTTACACAAGATACACAATCTAGTACTCTCCTCTGCACCTCTACACACAATATAATACTCCCACACACACAATATACACACTACCCTCCTACCCCCATAAAATACAACCAATAATACACACACACTTTGTGGATGTTGGGACCAGCTCCCGGCATGCACCAGTGAAAGAGAGAGGCCCGCAGAAGCTCGGAAGAACTCCCTCCATCCGTGCCTTCCTCCGTTTCACATCTTCTCCCTGTCTCTCTCCCTCCCTTTCCTTGCATCTCCCTGCGTCTTTACGTATACCCAGTCAGTGACGGCTCTGGTCACGTGATGCCTTAATATGGGCTTATCCATATATGTTCATCCACGTCACTAATGTGATGCCCGCACTGTTGCGGAGCTGGTACTTACGACGGGCACTTATTGTTTTATCAGTACTGCGTACCTGACTCTACCGGCCTACTTTCAACACTAGTACAATATGTGCTTCACTACGAGTGAGTGGGGAATATTGGCATCACACAGTCACTGTTGAATATGCCATTCAATCCATTTTGAAAATAGTAATGCAATGTGGTTTTGTTTTGTTTGCTTTTTGCAGTAATGAAGAATGGAAAAGTTATATTAAAATTAAATTGGAGGGGGACTAGATTCAGCATTTCATCATGAACTCTGCACTTGTGAGAATTTAACTTCTTGAATACCCTGACAGGTACACGCAACATTAAGACTATAATCTGCTGTGCAAGCTTTCGTGCTATACCTCCCCCTCAGGTTTTGATTTATACATTTGCTCCCTCAATTCATGTCCTCTAATATTTGAAAGCTCTCTCCTAGCATTTTCTCTTTACCACAGAACGTCATCCCAATGTAACCTCTCTCTTGTTCTTTCTGCTTGCTGTTTCCTCACTCCTCTGTTAAACTTTTCTAATTTCTCTAACTTCCACACTCCTGCTTTTATCCACATGTTCTCCTCTTTCCTTCCCCTACCTTTGCATGTGTCTACACACTGCACCATTTGTACAGACCTCTATTGCAGCTATTTCTGCACTGCTCAATGAAAAGCACTCTTTAATATCCTATTCTCTGTGCCCCCTCTCTCTGCGCCCCCTCTTTTGGCGCCTCCTCTCTCTGCGCCCCCTCTCTCTGCGCCTATCTGTCTCATTCTCTCTACGTCCCTCTCTCTCTACATAGAGCTATCTCTGTCTCTCTCTACACCTATCTCTGTGTCTCCTTCTATGTTTGCTGATGTGTGGGATATCTCTTATAATCTTGAACCTGCTCATATACACATCGGGCCTCCCTGCCTCTGCCTCCCTGCTAAGAGTGTTAACCTATCTAATGTAATCCACATTCCTTTCCTTACTTTTCTCTTCCCTTCTCCTATGCCATCTGGAATGCCCGTTCTCTGACTAACAAGGCTCTAGTTGTACATGACCTCTTCTGCTCTCATCATTCACAATCAGTCATTCCCCTCACCCCATCTTACCTGTCCCACTGATTTTCCTCTGCTTAATTAAACTCTCCTCTGACATCTACTCTAACCTCTCTCTCTCTTTCCGCTTAAACTAACAATCTTATTAACTCTTACAATGCTATCCTCCTATCTATATGCCCCCTCTAGGCTCTGACACACTTGTCCCTCTAGCCCACACCCTTGGCTAAATTCCCAAACATGTTCATCACACTTCCACTCGCTGTTCTTAATGCCTATGAAGGAAATCACACAATTGATATTTGATTTTTCTACAGTAAAAATGTCTCCAGTCCTGTATAAAGCTGCTCTCTGTGGCCAAACCACACTACTTTTTTTTCACATTCATCAACACTCAAATTTAATTTACGCTGTCTTTTTTTCCCTGTATTTGACTCCCTCCACTAACCTTCTCCTCACACTTGCCATCCTTCCTTCACTTCTCCTCAAGCATTTGACTACTTCAGAGGCAAGGTGGATGCCACCCACAAGGAGATTCCTTCTGTCCCTTCCCCCTTCTCTCCTTCTACCTAATTCTCCTTCTGCATTTGACTCCTTTTCTTCTCTTACAGAGCTGGAAGCTAATCATCTTCTCTTCTCCCTCTACCACATGCCCTCTAGATCGTATCCCCTCACACCTTACTGCATCTCTTAGTCCCCACTCTCACCCACATCTTCAATTCCTCCCTATTCTCTGGCTCTTTACCCTCTTACTTTAAGCCTGTAGTGGTCACCCTTTTCTCAGAAACAACCTACACCCTATGTGCCTTACTAACTACCGCCCTGTATCCCTCCTGCTGTTTGTCTCCTAATTGCTAGAATGTCCACATTCTTAAATCACATTCCCTCCTGGATCCTTTACAACCTGCCTTTCGTACAGCTCGTTCTACAGACTGTGCTTAAAGCAAATTCCCAAGGTCACTTTTCCCTACTAATCCTACTTGATCTATCTGCTGCGTTTGATGCTCTCAATCACTCTCCTCCTTCATATTCTAAACTCTCTCTTGGTATCCGTAACACAGTTCTATCCTGGTTTTCATCATAACTTTCCTGTCACACATTCTCCATCTCTGTTGCTAACATGTCTTCGTCTTCTATTGATCTGTCTGTGGGTATACATCAGGGCTCTGTTCTGAGATCTCTCTTTCTCTCTACATACTATCATTTGGTGACCTCATCAACTCTTTGTGACAATCCTATAAATAACAAATACAAATATCAGGTCATGGGAATAAGTGATTTGGACATAAAAGTAACATTTCGGAAGTGTGGACAACTAATACATCTTGTAGATTGCCTTTACAGTGTGATGTCATTGATTCAGTAGATTGTGTGCAGACCAGGACTGCAGTACAGTGTCACTCACATGGATGACTTGCGTGGTAGAAGCTCAAGAACAAGGATGTCAAACTCCAGTCCTCGAGGGCAGCAAACAGGCCAGGTTTTCAGGATATCCCTACTGAAAACCTGGCCTGTTTGGGACCCTCGAGGACTGGAGTTTGACATGCATGCTCTAGAAGGAGCACAGCTGTGGGTGGGAGGTGGATTTGCTTTGCATCAAATGGTTTGGAGCAAGGTTTATTGTATGTAGTAACATAATAACAATGCAATGCTTAACTTTTATTTCAGGAGGGATGACTGCAGAACAGAAGTGAATATTGAAGCCATGTGTTCCTTTTCTTGCAAAAGAGAAAATTTGAAGGACAGTTGAAGAGAAGGAAAATTACTACACCGAGACAGATAAGCAATGTGTATATTTCTCATTTACCATTTAGTATTTGTCGTTTTATTGACTCCACACAATCCGGCTGCTACGGGTTTCACATTGAATATTTTCATCTCTACTCTACCCCTTCCTGTGATCTGAACCATGCAAGTTTTCGTTGATTCAATACATCATGAGTAGAGGGTGGCTACAGTATGAAGTAAAGACCCAAGGACCACATCTACTACCATTCATAACAAGAACATGTGCAGTAGCGCACAGCTGCAGTTCTATGTGATTGTTATGAAAGGTTGAGGTGGTTCAATTCTATGAATCTGGAGTGGGATGGATCCTGTTTGCATCATATGGTTTCATCTAGGCCAGTAGATTATATAACTTTCAGTACAGGTTACACATGGCATCAGTATTAGTGATTTAAAGAGGAGGAAAGCTTCAATGTGGAGAACAAAGCCAAGTAATGTTGAAGTTACTCCTTTTACCATTTACTTGGTCAGTCTGTACTGTCTACTCCCCACACAGCTGCTAAGGATCTTCCATTTTAAATACTTTCACCTCCTATTCTGCACTGCTTTGCTGCCCATTATTCAGAGATGCGTTCCAGTCATGTTTACCACTCTGAATCTCTCTGCAGTCATTGGTTCAGCACATCATGGGTAGAGCATGGCTACAGATACAGCAAGCTATTATTATTTTACCGGCTGATCATCCATAATATTGCATTAAAACATAGAATATCACTTAATTTCCAAAAGATTCAGTGATGCTGATAATGCAGAATCTCACAACATTTCCCATCATAATGCCATAATGCACCAGTGGGAGAAATAATCCTTGCTATATCTGTACATTGTGTGACGTATTACCTCCATGACCATTGAGAGCAAGTACATCTTCTGTATAGAGCGGCTGTGTTATGATGCAGTTATTGATCATCATTGACATAATCACAAGAATCTTATGCAAAGGGAAATTGTCCGCAGCGAAGTGAGATTTCAGCCCCCAAACGTCTGTAATATTAATGCAATGTCTTACTTTTGTTGCAGTGAACACTGAAGAGACGGATCTACTACAACACTGTACAGGATGAGCATACGCTACAAGCAGCAAAATGATCTTGCAGTTGACAGTATGTTGTTCTGGTAATGTGCACAATTATTATTTATGGGCTACACACCACAGTGCTGGACATATTCTGTTAACTTCAACTCTACTCCTAACATGGAGATGTCTTCCTGGTGTTACTGATTCAGTACATCATATGCACAGTGTGGTTATGATATGATGGATTGATTTAATGAACCCACCAACCAATGATGACATCTGCATCATCTTCTGTAAAGTGCAGCTACAGCATGATATTATCAGCATTTGGTGCGGTATAATCAGAGGTATCTATGTGCTTTTGTGCCTGTTTTAAGTCCTCCAGCTTAACGCCCCTACACCTCCCACTACACAGGCATACTTACTTATGCATACACTGACATCTGGCATACCTACACACACCCCAGGGCCACTTCCTTCCCCTGATGTCAGGGAGAGGATGGGCATGCAGAGTGCAGTAAGTCTCCACGTTACTCTGGCCAACAGTCTTGGCCTACCTCCAGCATCTGTCACCCACAACATCTGTTCCCTCCTTGTAAAGTGCTGAACTATCTCACCTGGGTCAGTGCTATAGCTGATCACAGTGCCCGATCAGGATGTCACTGTGACAGGCAGCAGTGCAGATTGACCGGTCAATCAATGCAGTGCCGCAACATATGCACTAAATGAGATTTCCGTGCCCCCAGTCAGGTTACTCCCTGGGCAGTGACCCTGCTCACACCCTCCCCTAGTTCCACCTCTGATCACAATTATCTCTCTTGGAGAGTGTAGCAAATTGGAGTTGGGGGAATCTCACCTCTGCCATGCATGGTCACAATCTGGGCACAGGACCCAAATAGTGGGCAATGTGGCACTTCTTACAGTAGAGAATAAGTAACTTTATTCTTTACTTGTGTATTAAGGACCTTATTTGCATTAAATTCAGTCCACACGGGACCAAGACTTTCTGGCTTACTGAACAAAGTGGAATTGTTTCGTAGAGGGTGGAGAATTGTATTTTATCTGAAATTACCCCCTCTGCACAAAATACAAACAATTATACCCATACAAGTACCTTGTGAAAGTTGTTGCCCTCTATCTTCCTGTGGTCTCTCCCTGTTTCTCACCGTGCCTCCTCCCATTTCCTTGCACCTCTGCGTCTCCGCATATATCCCTATACTCAGAGCCGGCTCCGGTCAGTGACATGGGATGCCCAAATATGAGCATACCCATATATGGGCATCCATGCCACTGACCGGAGCCCGCTCTGTTGCGGATATGGAGAGAGACTGGGAGATTTACATCCCCTTATAATTCATATGGTGCATAGTACCGGCACGTATTGTTTTACCGGTACTGTGTACCTTCCTACTTTCACACTGGTACAGTATATGCTGCAGTGGGACTGAGAGGGATATATTGGTAACACATAGTCATTGTTGGGGGAATTCAATCCATTTTGAAAATAGTAATGAAATGTTTTTTACTTTTCTTTTTTTTCAGTAATGAAGAATGAAACATTTCTGTTAAAATTGAATTGGAGGTGAACTGGATTCATCATCAACTCTGCACCAGTGTGAATTGATGTTCTTTAATGTTCTGATAAGGTACATGCAACATCTCTTCCTCAACCCCTGCACCACTCTCTGCCTCTTGCCTCTCTCTCTCCACCTCCCTGCTAAGCGTATTAACCCATCTAATGTAATCCACATTCCATGTCTCACTTTACTCTTCACTTCTCACGTGCCCTCTGGAATGACTGCTCTCTGACTAACAAGGTCTATTTGTACATGACCTCTTCTGCTCTCATCATCCACCACCTCTCATTCCCCTCACCCCTGTCCTACTCGATACCTCAGCTTAATTGAACTCTCTCCTCTGACATCTACCCTTATCTCTAACCTCTCCTCACTTTCTGCTTAAACTAACTATCTTGTTAACTTTTACAATGCTATCATCTCCTCCTCCTCCCTCCTCCTCCTCCCTCCTCCATCATATATATGCCCCTTCTAGGCTCTGACACACTCATCCCTCTAAGGCCATGATTATCATGGGCACATGCTTGGTCGTCCACAGTGCGTGCGAGCGATGCAGAGCCGCCTCGGACCTCAGTGCAGGGATTGCTGCATACCCCCAGCATCTGTCACCCACAAACAATACACACACTAATACTCCCCACAATACACACTATAATACCTCCTCAATACTAATCTCCCCAATAATATTATAGCTCCAAACACAATATACACAACACCCTTACACAAGATACACAATCTAGTACTCTCCTCTGCACCTCTACACACAATATAATACTCCCACACACACAATATACACACTACCCTCCTACCCCCATAAAATACAACCAATAATACACACACACTTTGTGGATGTTGGGACCAGCTCCCGGCATGCACCAGTGAAAGAGAGAGGCCCGCAGAAGCTCGGAAGAACTCCCTCCATCCGTGCCTTCCTCCGTTTCACATCTTCTCCCTGTCTCTCTCCCTCCCTTTCCTTGCATCTCCCTGCGTCTTTACGTATACCCAGTCAGTGACGGCTCTGGTCACGTGATGCCTTAATATGGGCTTATCCATATATGTTCATCCACGTCACTAATGTGATGCCCGCACTGTTGCGGAGCTGGTACTTACGACGGGCACTTATTGTTTTATCAGTACTGCGTACCTGACTCTACCGGCCTACTTTCAACACTAGTACAATATGTGCTTCACTACGAGTGAGTGGGGAATATTGGCATCACACAGTCACTGTTGAATATGCCATTCAATCCATTTTGAAAATAGTAATGCAATGTGGTTTTGTTTTGTTTGCTTTTTGCAGTAATGAAGAATGGAAAAGTTATATTAAAATTAAATTGGAGGGGGACTAGATTCAGCATTTCATCATGAACTCTGCACTTGTGAGAATTTAACTTCTTGAATACCCTGACAGGTACACGCAACATTAAGACTATAATCTGCTGTGCAAGCTTTCGTGCTATACCTCCCCCTCAGGTTTTGATTTATACATTTGCTGCCTCAATTCATGTCCTCTAATATTTGAAAGCTCTCTCCTAGCATTTTCTCTTTACCACAGAACGTCATCCCAATGTAACCTCTCTCTTGTTCTTTCTGCTTGCTGTTTCCTCACTCCTCTGTTAAACTTTTCTAATTTCTCTAACTTCCACACTCCTGCTTTTATCCACATGTTCTCCTCTTTCCTTCCCCTACCTTTGCATGTGTCTACACACTGCACCATTTGTACAGACCTCTATTGCAGCTATTTCTGCACTGCTCAATGAAAAGCACTCTTTAATATCCTATTCTCTGTGCCCCCTCTCTCTGCGCCCCCTCTTTTGGCGCCTCCTCTCTCTGCGCCCCCTCTCTCTGCGCCTATCTGTCTCATTCTCTCTACGTCCCTCTCTCTCTACATAGAGCTATCTCTGTCTCTCTCTACACCTATCTCTGTGTCTCCTTCTATGTTTGCTGATGTGTGGGATATCTCTTATAATCTTGAACCTGCTCATATACACATCGGGCCTCCCTGCCTCTGCCTCCCTGCTAAGAGTGTTAACCTATCTAATGTAATCCACATTCCTTTCCTTACTTTTCTCTTCCCTTCTCCTATGCCATCTGGAATGTCCGTTCTCTGACTAACAAGGCTCTAGTTGTACATGACCTCTTCTGCTCTCATCATTCACAATCAGTCATTCCCCTCACCCCATCTTACCTGTCCCACTGATTTGCCTCTGCTTAATTAAACTCTCCTCTGACATCTACTCTAACCTCTCTGCTCTCTCTCTCTTTCCGCTTAAACTAACAATCTTATTAACTCTTACAATGCTATCCTCCTATCTATATGCCCCCTCTAGGCTCTGACACACTTGTCCCTCTAGCCCACACCCTTGGCTAAATTCCCAAACATGTTCATCACACTTCCACTCGCTGTTCTTAATGCCTATGAAGGAAATCACACAATTGATATTTGATTTTTCTACAGTAAAAATGTCTCCAGTCCTGTATAAAGCTGCTCTCTGTGGCCAAACCACACTACTTTTTTTTCACATTCATCAACACTCAAATTTAATTTACGCTGTCTTTTTTTCCCTGTATTTGACTCCCTCCACTAACCTTCTCCTCACACTTGCCATCCTTCCTTCACTTCTCCTCAAGCATTTGACTACTTCAGAGGCAAGGTGGATGCCACCCACAAGGAGATTCCTTCTGTCCCTTCCCCCTTCTCTCCTTCTACCTAATTCTCCTTCTGCATTTGACTCCTTTTCTTCTCTTACAGAGCTGGAAGCTAATCATCTTCTCTTCTCCCTCTACCACATGCCCTCTAGATCGTATCCCCTCACACCTTACTGCATCTCTTAGTCCCCACTCTCACCCACATCTTCAATTCCTCCCTATTCTCTGGCTCTTTACCCTCTTACTTTAAGCCTGTAGTGGTCACCCTTTTCTCAGAAACAACCTACACCCTATGTGCCTTACTAACTACCGCCCTGTATCCCTCCTGCTGTTTGTCTCCTAATTGCTAGAATGTCAACATTCTTAAATCACATTCCCTCCTGGATCCTTTACAACCTGCCTTTCGTACAGCTCGTTCTACAGACTGTGCTTAAAGCAAATTCCCAAGGTCACTTTTCCCTACTAATCCTACTTGATCTATCTGCTGCGTTTGATGCTCTCAATCACTCTCCTCCTTCATATTCTAAACTCTCTCTTGGTATCCGTAACACAGTTCTATCCTGGTTTTCATCATAACTTTCCTGTCACACATTCTCCATCTCTGTTGCTAACATGTCTTCGTCTTCTATTGATCTGTCTGTGGGTATACATCAGGGCTCTGTTCTGAGATCTCTCTTTCTCTCTACATACTATCATTTGGTGACCTCATCAACTCTTTGTGACAATCCTATAAATAACAAATACAAATATCAGGTCATGGGAATAAGTGATTTGGACATAAAAGTAACATTTCGGAAGTGTGGACAACTAATACATCTTGTAGATTGCCTTTACAGTGTGATGTCATTGATTCAGTAGATTGTGTGCAGACCAGGACTGCAGTACAGTGTCACTCACATGGATGACTTGCGTGGTAGAAGCTCAAGAACAAGGATGTCAAACTCCAGTCCTCGAGGGCAGCAAACAGGCCAGGTTTTCAGGATATCCCTACTGAAAACCTGGCCTGTTTGGGACCCTCGAGGACTGGAGTTTGACATGCATGCTCTAGAAGGAGCACAGCTGTGGGTGGGAGGTGGATTTGCTTTGCATCAAATGGTTTGGAGCAAGGTTTATTGTATGTAGTAACATAATAACAATGCAATGCTTAACTTTTATTTCAGGAGGGATGACTGCAGAACAGAAGTGAATATTGAAGCCATGTGTTCCTTTTCTTGCAAAAGAGAAAATTTGAAGGACAGTTGAAGAGAAGGAAAATTACTACACAGAGACAGATAAGCAATGTGTATATTTCTCATTTACCATTTAGTATTTGTCGTTTTATTGACTCCACACAATCCGGCTGCTACGGGTTTCACATTGAATATTTTCATCTCTACTCTACCCCTTCCTGTGATCTGAACCATGCAAGTTTTCGTTGATTCAATACATCATGAGTAGAGGGTGGCTACAGTATGAAGTAAAGACCCAAGGACCACATCTACTACCATTCATAACAAGAACATGTGCAGTAGCGCACAGCTGCAGTTCTATGTGATTGTTATGAAAGGTTGAGGTGGTTCAATTCTATGAATCTGGAGTGGGATGGATCCTGTTTGCATCATATGGTTTCATCTAGGCCAGTAGATTATATAACTTTCAGTACAGGTTACACATGGCATCAGTATTAGTGATTTAAAGAGGAGGAAAGCTTCAATGTGGAGAACAAAGCCAAGTAATGTTGAAGTTACTCCTTTTACCATTTACTTGGTCAGTCTGTACTGTCTACTCCCCACACAGCTGCTAAGGATCTTCCATTTTAAATACTTTCACCTCCTATTCTGCACTGCTTTGCTGCCCATTATTCAGAGATGCGTTCCAGTCATGTTTACCACTCTGAATCTCTCTGCAGTCATTGGTTCAGCACATCATGGGTAGAGCATGGCTACAGATACAGCAAGCTATTATTATTTTACCGGCTGATCATCCATAATATTGCATTAAAACATAGAATATCACTTAATTTCCAAAAGATTCAGTGATGCTGATAATGCAGAATCTCACAACATTTCCCATCATAATGCCATAATGCACCAGTGGGAGAAATAATCCTTGCTATATCTGTACATTGTGTGACGTATTACCTCCATGACCATTGAGAGCAAGTACATCTTCTGTATAGAGCGGCTGTGTTATGATGCAGTTATTGATCATCATTGACATAATCACAAGAATCTTATGCAAAGGGAAATTGTCCGCAGCGAAGTGAGATTTCAGCCCCCAAACGTCTGTAATATTAATGCAATGTCTTACTTTTGTTGCAGTGAACACTGAAGAGATGGATCTACTACAACACTGTACAGGATGAGCATACGCTACAAGCAGCAAAATGATCTTGCAGTTGACAGTATGTTGTTCTGGTAATGTGCACAATTATTATTTATGGGCTACACACCACAGTGCTGGACATATTCTGTTAACTTCAACTCTACTCCTAACATGGAGATGTCTTCCTGGTGTTACTGATTCAGTACATCATATGCACAGTGTGGTTATGATATGATGGATTGATTTAATGAACCCACCAACCAATGATGACATCTGCATCATCTTCTGTAAAGTGCAGCTACAGCATGATATTATCAGCATTTGGTGCGGTATAATCAGAGGTATCTATGTGCTTTTGTGCCTGTTTTAAGTCCTCCAGCTTAACGCCCCTACACCTCCCACTACACAGGCATACTTACTTATGCATACACTGACATCTGGCATACCTACACACACCCCAGGGCCACTTCCTTCCCCTGATGTCAGGGAGAGGATGGGCATGCAGAGTGCAGTAAGTCTCCACGTTACTCTGGCCAACAGTCTTGGCCTACCTCCAGCATCTGTCACCCACAACATCTGTTCCCTCCTTGTAAAGTGCTGAACTATCTCACCTGGGTCAGTGCTATAGCTGATCACAGTGCCCGATCAGGATGTCACTGTGACAGGCAGCAGTGCAGATTGACCGGTCAATCAATGCAGTGCCGCAACATATGCACTAAATGAGATTTCCGTGCCCCCAGTCAGGTTACTCCCTGGGCAGTGACCCTGCTCACACCCTCCCCTAGTTCCACCTCTGATCACAATTATCTCTCTTGGAGAGTGTAGCAAATTGGAGTTGGGGGAATCTCACCTCTGCCATGCATGGTCACAATCTGGGCACAGGACCCAAATAGTGGGCAATGTGGCACTTCTTACAGTAGAGAATAAGTAACTTTATTCTTTACTTGTGTATTAAGGACCTTATTTGCATTAAATTCAGTCCACACGGGACCAAGACTTTCTGGCTTACTGAACAAAGTGGAATTGTTTCGTAGAGGGTGGAGAATTGTATTTTATCTGAAATTACCCCCTCTGCACAAAATACAAACAATTATACCCATACAAGTACCTTGTGGAAGTTGTTGCCCTCTATCTTCCTGTGGTCTCTCCCTGTTTCTCACCGTGCCTCCTCCCATTTCCTTGCACCTCTGCGTCTCCGCATATATCCCTATACTCAGAGCCGGCTCCGGTCAGTGACATGGGATGCCCAAATATGAGCATACCCATATATGGGCATCCATGCCACTGACCGGAGCCCGCTCTGTTGCGGATATGGAGAGAGACTGGGAGATTTACATCCCCTTATAATTCATATGGTGCATAGTACCGGCACGTATTGTTTTACCGGTACTGTGTACCTTCTTACTTTCACACTGGTACAGTATATGCTGCAGTGGGACTGAGAGGGATATATTGGTAACACATAGTCATTGTTGGGGGAATTCAATCCATTTTGAAAATAGTAATAAAATGTTTTTTACTTTTCTTTTTTTTCAGTAATGAAGAATGAAACATTTCTGTTAAAATTGAATTGGAGGTGAACTGGATTCATCATCAACTCTGCACCAGTGTGAATTGATGTTCTTTAATGTTCTGATAAGGTACATGCAACATCTCTTCCTCAACCCCTGCACCACTCTCTGCCTCTTGCCTCTCTCTCTCCACCTCCCTGCTAAGCGTATTAACCCATCTAATGTAATCCACATTCCATGTCTCACTTTACTCTTCACTTCTCACGTGCCCTCTGGAATGACTGCTCTCTGACTAACAAGGTCTATTTGTACATGACCTCTTCTGCTCTCATCATCCACCACCTCTCATTCCCCTCACCCCTGTCCTACTCGATACCTCAGCTTAATTGAACTCTCTCCTCTGACATCTACCCTTATCTCTAACCTCTCCTCACTTTCTGCTTAAACTAACTATCTTGTTAACTTTTACAATGCTATCATCTCCTCCTCCTCCCTCCTCCTCCTCCCTCCTCCATCATATATATGCCCCTTCTAGGCTCTGACACACTCATCCCTCTAAGGCCATGATTATCATGGGCACATGCTTGGTCATCCACAGTGCGTGCGAGCGATGCAGAGCCGCCTCGGACCTCAGTGCAGGGATTGCTGCATACCCCCAGCATCTGTCACCCACAAACAATACACACACTAATACTCCCCACAATACACACTATAATACCTCCTCAATACTAATCTCCCCAATAATATTATAGCTCCAAACACAATATACACAACACCCTTACACAAGATACACAATCTAGTACTCTCCTCTGCACCTCTACACACAATATAATACTCCCACACACACAATATACACACTACCCTCCTACCCCCATAAAATACAACCAATAATACACACACACTTTGTGGATGTTGGGACCAGCTCCCGGCATGCACCAGTGAAAGAGAGAGGCCCGCAGAAGCTCGGAAGAACTCCCTCCATCCGTGCCTTCCTCCGTTTCACATCTTCTCCCTGTCTCTCTCCCTCCCTTTCCTTGCATCTCCCTGCGTCTTTACGTATACCCAGTCAGTGACGGCTCTGGTCACGTGATGCCTTAATATGGGCTTATCCATATATGTTCATCCACATCACTAATGTGATGCCCGCACTGTTGCGGAGCTGGTACTTACGACGGGCACTTATTGTTTTATCAGTACTGCGTACCTGACTCTACCGGCCTACTTTCAACACTAGTACAATATGTGCTTCACTACGAGTGAGTGGGGAATATTGGCATCACACAGTCACTGTTGAATATGCCATTCAATCCATTTTGAAAATAGTAATGCAATGTGGTTTTGTTTTGTTTGCTTTTTGCAGTAATGAAGAATGGAAAAGTTATATTAAAATTAAATTGGAGGGGGACTAGATTCAGCATTTCATCATGAACTCTGCACTTGTGAGAATTTAACTTCTTGAATACCCTGACAGGTACACGCAACATTAAGACTATAATCTGCTGTGCAAGCTTTCGTGCTATACCTCCCCCTCAGGTTTTGATTTATACATTTGCTGCCTCAATTCATGTCCTCTAATATTTGAAAGCTCTCTCCTAGCATTTTCTCTTTACCACAGAACGTCATCCCAATGTAACCTCTCTCTTGTTCTTTCTGCTTGCTGTTTCCTCACTCCTCTGTTAAACTTTTCTAATTTCTCTAACTTCCACACTCCTGCTTTTATCCACATGTTCTCCTCTTTCCTTCCCCTACCTTTGCATGTGTCTACACACTGCACCATTTGTACAGACCTCTATTGCAGCTATTTCTGCACTGCTCAATGAAAAGCACTCTTTAATATCCTATTCTCTGTGCCCCCTCTCTCTGCGCCCCCTCTTTTGGCGCCTCCTCTCTCTGCGCCCCCTCTCTCTGCGCCTATCTGTCTCATTCTCTCTACGTCCCTCTCTCTCTACATAGAGCTATCTCTGTCTCTCTCTACACCTATCTCTGTGTCTCCTTCTATGTTTGCTGATGTGTGGGATATCTCTTATAATCTTGAACCTGCTCATATACACATCGGGCCTCCCTGCCTCTGCCTCCCTGCTAAGAGTGTTAACCTATCTAATGTAATCCACATTCCTTTCCTTACTTTTCTCTTCCCTTCTCCTATGCCATCTGGAATGTCCGTTCTCTGACTAACAAGGCTCTAGTTGTACATGACCTCTTCTGCTCTCATCATTCACAATCAGTCATTCCCCTCACCCCATCTTACCTGTCCCACTGATTTGCCTCTGCTTAATTAAACTCTCCTCTGACATCTACTCTAACCTCTCTGCTCTCTCTCTCTTTCCGCTTAAACTAACAATCTTATTAACTCTTACAATGCTATCCTCCTATCTATATGCCCCCTCTAGGCTCTGACACACTTGTCCCTCTAGCCCACACCCTTGGCTAAATTCCCAAACATGTTCATCACACTTCCACTCGCTGTTCTTAATGCCTATGAAGGAAATCACACAATTGATATTTGATTTTTCTACAGTAAAAATGTCTCCAGTCCTGTATAAAGCTGCTCTCTGTGGCCAAACCACACTACTTTTTTTTCACATTCATCAACACTCAAATTTAATTTACGCTGTCTTTTTTTCCCTGTATTTGACTCCCTCCACTAACCTTCTCCTCACACTTGCCATCCTTCCTTCACTTCTCCTCAAGCATTTGACTACTTCAGAGGCAAGGTGGATGCCACCCACAAGGAGATTCCTTCTGTCCCTTCCCCCTTCTCTCCTTCTACCTAATTCTCCTTCTGCATTTGACTCCTTTTCTTCTCTTACAGAGCTGGAAGCTAATCATCTTCTCTTCTCCCTCTACCACATGCCCTCTAGATCGTATCCCCTCACACCTTACTGCATCTCTTAGTCCCCACTCTCACCCACATCTTCAATTCCTCCCTATTCTCTGGCTCTTTACCCTCTTACTTTAAGCCTGTAGTGGTCACCCTTTTCTCAGAAACAACCTACACCCTATGTGCCTTACTAACTACCGCCCTGTATCCCTCCTGCTGTTTGTCTCCTAATTGCTAGAATGTCAACATTCTTAAATCACATTCCCTCCTGGATCCTTTACAACCTGCCTTTCGTACAGCTCGTTCTACAGACTGTGCTTAAAGCAAATTCCCAAGGTCACTTTTCCCTACTAATCCTACTTGATCTATCTGCTGCGTTTGATGCTCTCAATCACTCTCCTCCTTCATATTCTAAACTCTCTCTTGGTATCCGTAACACAGTTCTATCCTGGTTTTCATCATAACTTTCCTGTCACACATTCTCCATCTCTGTTGCTAACATGTCTTCGTCTTCTATTGATCTGTCTGTGGGTATACATCAGGGCTCTGTTCTGAGATCTCTCTTTCTCTCTACATACTATCATTTGGTGACCTCATCAACTCTTTGTGACAATCCTATAAATAACAAATACAAATATCAGGTCATGGGAATAAGTGATTTGGACATAAAAGTAACATTTCGGAAGTGTGGACAACTAATACATCTTGTAGATTGCCTTTACAGTGTGATGTCATTGATTCAGTAGATTGTGTGCAGACCAGGACTGCAGTACAGTGTCACTCACATGGATGACTTGCGTGGTAGAAGCTCAAGAACAAGGATGTCAAACTCCAGTCCTCGAGGGCAGCAAACAGGCCAGGTTTTCAGGATATCCCTACTGAAAACCTGGCCTGTTTGGGACCCTCGAGGACTGGAGTTTGACATGCATGCTCTAGAAGGAGCACAGCTGTGGGTGGGAGGTGGATTTGCTTTGCATCAAATGGTTTGGAGCAAGGTTTATTGTATGTATTGTCATAATAACAATGCAATGCTTAACTTTTATTTCAGGAGGGATGACTGCAGAACAGAAGTGAATATTGAAGCCATGTGTTCCTTTTCTTGCAAAAGAGAAAATTTGAAGGACAGTTGAAGAGAAGGAAAATTACTACACAGAGACAGATAAGCAATGTGTATATTTCTCATTTACCATTTAGTATTTGTCGTTTTATTGACTCCACACAATCCGGCTGCTACGGGTTTCACATTGAATATTTTCATCTCTACTCTACCCCTTCCTGTGATCTGAACCATGCAAGTTTTCGTTGATTCAATACATCATGAGTAGAGGGTGGCTACAGTATGAAGTAAAGACCCAAGGACCACATCTACTACCATTCATAACAAGAACATGTGCAGTAGCGCACAGCTGCAGTTCTATGTGATTGTTATGAAAGGTTGAGGTGGTTCAATTCTATGAATCTGGAGTGGGATGGATCCTGTTTGCATCATATGGTTTCATCTAGGCCAGTAGATTATATAACTTTCAGTACAGGTTACACATGGCATCAGTATTAGTGATTTAAAGAGGAGGAAAGCTTCAATGTGGAGAACAAAGCCAAGTAATGTTGAAGTTACTCCTTTTACCATTTACTTGGTCAGTCTGTACTGTCTACTCCCCACACAGCTGCTAAGGATCTTCCATTTTAAATACTTTCACCTCCTATTCTGCACTGCTTTGCTGCCCATTATTCAGAGATGCGTTCCAGTCATGTTTACCACTCTGAATCTCTCTGCAGTCATTGGTTCAGCACATCATGGGTAGAGCATGGCTACAGATACAGCAAGCTATTATTATTTTACCGGCTGATCATCCATAATATTGCATTAAAACATAGAATATCACTTAATTTCCAAAAGATTCAGTGATGCTGATAATGCAGAATCTCACAACATTTCCCATCATAATGCCATAATGCACCAGTGGGAGAAATAATCCTTGCTATATCTGTACATTGTGTGACGTATTACCTCCATGACCATTGAGAGCAAGTACATCTTCTGTATAGAGCGGCTGTGTTATGATGCAGTTATTGATCATCATTGACATAATCACAAGAATCTTATGCAAAGGGAAATTGTCCGCAGCGAAGTGAGATTTCAGCCCCCAAACGTCTGTAATATTAATGCAATGTCTTACTTTTGTTGCAGTGAACACTGAAGAGACGGATCTACTACAACACTGTACAGGATGAGCATACGCTACAAGCAGCAAAATGATCTTGCAGTTGACAGTATGTTGTTCTGGTAATGTGCACAATTATTATTTATGGGCTACACACCACAGTGCTGGACATATTCTGTTAACTTCAACTCTACTCCTAACATGGAGATGTCTTCCTGGTGTTACTGATTCAGTACATCATATGCACAGTGTGGTTATGATATGATGGATTGATTTAATGAACCCACCAACCAATGATGACATCTGCATCATCTTCTGTAAAGTGCAGCTACAGCATGATATTATCAGCATTTGGTGCGGTATAATCAGAGGTATCTATGTGCTTTTGTGCCTGTTTTAAGTCCTCCAGCTTAACGCCCCTACACCTCCCACTACACAGGCATACTTACTTATGCATACACTGACATCTGGCATACCTACACACACCCCAGGGCCACTTCCTTCCCCTGATGTCAGGGAGAGGATGGGCATGCAGAGTGCAGTAAGTCTCCACGTTACTCTGGCCAACAGTCTTGGCCTACCTCCAGCATCTGTCACCCACAACATCTGTTCCCTCCTTGTAAAGTGCTGAACTATCTCACCTGGGTCAGTGCTATAGCTGATCACAGTGCCCGATCAGGATGTCACTGTGACAGGCAGCAGTGCAGATTGACCGGTCAATCAATGCAGTGCCGCAACATATGCACTAAATGAGATTTCCGTGCCCCCAGTCAGGTTACTCCCTGGGCAGTGACCCTGCTCACACCCTCCCCTAGTTCCACCTCTGATCACAATTATCTCTCTTGGAGAGTGTAGCAAATTGGAGTTGGGGGAATCTCACCTCTGCCATGCATGGTCACAATCTGGGCACAGGACCCAAATAGTGGGCAATGTGGCACTTCTTACAGTAGAGAATAAGTAACTTTATTCTTTACTTGTGTATTAAGGACCTTATTTGCATTAAATTCAGTCCACATGGGACCAAGACTTTCTGGCTTACTGAACAAAGTGGAATTGTTTCGTAGAGGGTGGAGAATTGTATTTTATCTGAAATTACCCCCTCTGCACAAAATACAAACAATTATACCCATACAAGTACCTTGTGGAAGTTGTTGCCCTCTATCTTCCTGTGGTCTCTCCCTGTTTCTCACCGTGCCTCCTCCCATTTCCTTGCACCTCTGCGTCTCCGCATATATCCCTATACTCAGAGCCGGCTCCGGTCAGTGACATGGGATGCCCAAATATGAGCATACCCATATATGGGCATCCATGCCACTGACCGGAGCCCGCTCTGTTGCGGATATGGAGAGAGACTGGGAGATTTACATCCCCTTATAATTCATATGGTGCATAGTACCGGCACGTATTGTTTTACCGGTACTGTGTACCTTCTTACTTTCACACTGGTACAGTATGTGCTGCAGTGGGACTGAGAGGGATATATTGGTAACACATAGTCATTGGTGGGGGAATTCAATCCATTTTGAAAATAGTAATGCATTGTTTTTTACTTTTTTTTTTGCAGTAATGAAGAATGAAAAAGTTCTGTTAAAATTGAATTGGACGTGAACTGGATTCAGCATTTCATCATCAACTCTGCACCAGTGTGAATTGACGTTCTTTAATGTTCTGACAAGGTACATGCAACATCTCTTCCTCTACCCCTACACCACCCTCTGCCTCTTGCCTCTCTCTCCACCTCCCTGCTAAGCGTATTAACCCATCTAATGTAATCCACATTCCTTGTCTCACTTTACTCTTCCCTTCTCACGTGCCCTCTGGAATGTCCACCACTTCTCATTCCCCTCACCCCTGTCCTACTCGATACCTCAGCTTAATTGAACTCTCTCCTCTGACATCTACCCTTATCTCTAACCTCTCCTCACTTTCTGCTTAAACTAACTATCTTGTTAACTCTTACAATGCTATCATCTCCTCCTCCCTCCTCCTCCATCATCTATATGCCCCTTCTAGGCTCTGACACACTCATCCCTCTAAGGCCGTGATTATCATGGGCACACGCTTGGTCGTCCACAGTGCGTGCGAGCGATGCAGGGCCTCCCCGTCGCCTCGGACCTCAGTGCAGGGATTGCTGGAGCGACAGGCATGCGCTAACTTTGCCTTCTGTTGCGTGCTTACTATAGACGCAGCCTAACCCATGCATTGGTTTAATTCACAAGCACGCTCTCATCACACTTCATCACATCACACTGCTGCTCTTAACACCTATGGAGGAAATCTCACAGTCTGATTTTCTACACTAAACCTTTGTCCTGTTCTGTAAAACTCTGCTCCTTTTTTTAAGGTCAAACACTACTTTTTCCTCACTCATCAACACTCCAATTTCATTCACACTGTCTTCTATGTATTTGAGTCCCACCACTGACTTTCTCCTCCCACTTAACATCCATCCTTTATTTCTCCTCAAGCCTTTGCTCACTTGAGGCAAGGTGGATGCCATCCACAAGTAGATTCGTTCTCTCCCTTCCCCCTCTCTCTTTTTCTATCTAGATCTCATTGCACTCTTGACTCCTTTTCTCCTGTCACAAAGCTGGAACCTGATCTTCTCTTCTCCCTCTACCACATGCCCTCTCAATCCTATATTCTCACTCTCACCCACATCTTCAATTCCTCCATATCCTTTGGCTCTTTCAACTCTTCCTTTTAAGCATGCAGTGGTCACCCCTATTCTCAAAAATAACCTTGACCTTGTGTGAATTTCTAACTATCGCCCTGTATCCGTCCTACCATTTGCCTCCTAATTGCTAGAACGTCTTGTGATCTCCCGTTTGATCAACATTCTTAAATCACATGCTCCTCTGGGCCCTTCACAATCTGCCTTTCCCAATGTAACCAATTATGTACATAAAGAAAATTCCCAAGGTCCATTTTACTTACTAATCCTGCTTGATCTCTCTTCTGCTTTTGATACTGTCAATCACTCTTCTCATTCATATTCTAAACTCTTTCTTCGTATCCGCAGCAAACTTATATCCTGGTTTTCATCATACTTCTCCATCACACATTCTCCATCTCTGTTGCTAACGTGTCTTTGTCTCCTGTTGTTTTGTCTGTTGGTATACCTCAGGACTCTGTTCTGGGACCTCTCTCACTACATACTATCACTAGTTGACCTTATCAACTATTTTGGCCCTTGATATCATCTCTATGCAGATGATACACACACCTATCCACCCTACCGTCACTCCTGCAATTTAGTTCCTAGTTTCGGGTCGCCTCCTGGCTATATCCTCCATGGATGACACTCTTCTGCCTTAAACCTAATGTCTAAAACTGAGCTCCTCATATTTCCCCCTAAATCTGGCCTAATATCACCTTTCTCCATCGCAGTAAACAGTACTACCATCATCCTGTCATGAAAGCACATTGCCTAGGAGTAACATTTGACTCTTCCCTTTCCATCTTCATTCACGACACTGGCTAAAGTTTGTCGATTCTTTCTCTGTAATATTTCCAAGATTTGCCCTTTTCTCTGTCAATCTACTGCTAAAACGCCAATGCATGCCCTTATCGTATGGGTTAACATACTGCTAACAGGGCTCCCTGCTTCACAACTTTCTCATTTGCAATCTATCCAAAACTCTGCTGCTTGAATAATTTCCCTTTCTCCCACAACAGTATCTGCTCATCTCCTCCTCCTCCTTAAATCCCTCTCCTTGCTTCCCATCAAGTTTCAGATCACCTACAAAGTTCTCCTCCTTACCTTTTTGTTAAGGTTCTCTATTAGTGGTGTACCGAGTACCCGGCGTTACCCAACACATTTCCAGCTACCCGGACATTACTCGAAACCGGCCACTGAGAAGTGGACTTGGCCGGGTAATACCCGGCGTCGGGTAATGTCAGGGCAGCTGGAAATAATCTTTTATACTTACCTTTCCTAAGACATCTAGGATCAGCAGCAGCAGTCCTCTGATGTTGGCAGCATCAGAGGTGTCTTCACCTGGCGGGGGGAGCTGCAGGAATCACTTCCACAGCACCGAAGCAGGTAAGCTGTGTCTGTGAGCCTGCAGCTCCCCCGCCGGCTGAAGACACCACAGATGCTGCCACCGTCACAGGACTGCTGCTGATCCTAGATGTCACCGCCACCCGGAAGGTAAGTGCCAAACCGTGTACCCGACCGGGTAGAACCTTTCATTTTGGCCGGGTACCCGTTACCCATTTTTTTATAGTTGAGGACCCAGTCCAACACTATTCTCTATTCATCTGCTCCTTCCTACATATCATCTTTGGTCTCGTTATGCCCTTCCTCGTCTCCTAAGCTCTACTAATAACTGTCTCCATTATACTTCTTACACCTCTACTGCGCACTCGCTCTCTTGCCTGAAACCCTTTCCCATCAATTTACCTGTGAAACTCACACACACTCAGTATATGCCAACATACCCTCTTCCACCCACATTTAAGATCAACCTTAAAATTCACAACTTAAATGAAGCATTTCAATAGCTTTTACTCGTTGCTACTGTCACTCATTCAGTCACTAACTATTGTTCCCAAGAAGTGCTTTATACTACAAGTACCCACCATTAAGGACAAGCATTGTCATCTACTGCACTTGTTCCCCCACCTGTTGTCTCTCTGTAAGTCTCCTTACATTTCTCTTAGATTGTAAACTACCCAGGACAGGGATTTACTTTCCTATTGTCTGTTTTTGTTTGTTGAATTTATTGTATAATAATTTCCTGTACTTTTTGGTCTCTCTTGTAAAGCGCTGAGTACACAATGGGTGGTATATAAATAGAGATATTTGCAGAGTCTAGAGACAAGGCACACGTGTATAGGTAGCTACAGTTTATCCGGGACCGTATGCATCCTTGAAGTGCCTGTCCCAGTTATTTTCTATTGATTGCAATGTAGGAGTGTCTGTCCTGTCTTATTTTTTTTATTATTATTATTATTATTATTATTATTATTATATATACAAAGATATATACAAAGATTGTTTCCTGTCGTTAGCATGACATTGTGTGACACAGTGTGATGTCATTGATTCAGTAGATTGTGTGCAGACCGGGACTGCAGTACAGTTTCACTGACATGAATAACTTGTGTGGTAGAAGCTCTAGAAGGAGCACAGCTGTGGGAGGGAGGTGGATTTGCTTTGTATCACATGGTTTGGAGCAAGGTTCATTGTATGTATCGTCAATAATAATTATAATAATAATAATGCAATGCTTAACTTTTTTATTTCAAGAGGAAAGACTGCAGAACAGAAGTGAATATTGAAGCCATGTGTTCATTTTCTTGCAAAATAGAAAATTGAAGGACAGTTGAAGAGGAGGAAAATGACTACACAGAGACAGATAAGCAATGTGTATATTTCTCATTTAGTATTTGTCGTTTTATTGACTCCAAAAAATCCGGCTGCTAAGGGTTTCGCATTGGACATATTCACCTCTACTCCACCCCTTCCTGTGATCTGTACCATGCAGATTTTTGTTGATTCAATACATCATGAATAGAGTGTGGCTACAGTATGAAGTACTGACCCAAGGACCACATCTACTACCATTCATAACAAGAACATGTGCAGTAGCGCACTGCTGCAGTTCTATGTTATTGCTATGAAAGGTTGAGGTGGTGCAATCATATGAATCTTGAGTGGGAGGGATCCTGTTTGCATCATTTAATTTGATCTAGGCCAGTAGAGTATATAACTCTCAGTACAGGTTACATATGGCATCAGTATTAGTGATTTAAAGAACAGAAAAACAGGAGTGGAGAACAAAACCAAGTAATGTTGAAGTTACTACTTTTTACTATTTACTTGGTCAGTCTGTACTGTCTACTCCCCACACAGCTGCTAAGGGTTTCCATTTGAGATACATTCACCTTCTACTCTGCACTACTGTGCTACCCTCTATTCAGAGATGAGTTCAAGTCATGTTTACCACTCTAAATCGCTCTGCAGTCATTGATTCAGCACATCATGGGTAGAGCATGGCTATAGATACAGCAAGCTTTATTTTACCCTAATATTGCATTAAAAAATAGAATATCACTCAGTTTCCTACAGATTTACTGATGCTGATAATGCAGAATCTCACCCTCCCATCATAATACACCAGAGGAAGAAATAATCCTTGCTATATATGTACATTGTGTGACATATTGCCTCCATGACCATTGATGGCAAATACATATTCTGTATAGAGCAGCTGTGTTATGATGTAGTTATTGATCATCATTGAGATATAATCACAAGAATCTTATGCAAAGGGAAACTGTCATTAGCATAGTGGGATTTCAGCCCCCAAACTTCTGTAATATTAATGCAATGTCTTACTTTTATTGCAGTGAACACCGAAGAGACGGATCTACTACAACACTGCACAGGACAAGAGTATACACTACAAGCAGCAAAATGATCATGCAGTTGACAATATGTTGTTCTGGTAATGTGCACAATTATTATGTACTGCACCGACACACTTTATTCGAGCAAATACCCAGTATGTACCTGGCAGATACCTGGAATGCGCCGCTCCTCACCTCTGGCAAGCCCCGTTGCGTTTGCCTTCCCAGCCTGGGTTCATGCCTGGCTGACGGGCGGCTGATCTGTTAAATGATAATGATTAGGATTTAATAGGCTGCAATACTTCGCGTGTCTACCAGATGGCATAAATTCATGAATTGTAATGCAGTATATATATATATACTGTGCAGTATTGCAGCCAGCGGGAATAAAATGCTTCAATCCCTGCTTGGAAAATACCTCAATGCACTCGGGCAGAAAACAGTCACAAACCTCAATACACCCGGGTATACCCGAATTCGTGGAACTAGCCGAGCTCGAATAAAGTGTGTCGCCAGTGTATGGGCTCCACACCACAGTGCTGGACATATTTTGTTAACTTCAACACTACCCCTACCATGGAGATGTCTTCCTGTGATTGGTGTTACTGATTCAGTACATCATATGCACAGTGTGGCTATTATATGATGGATTGATTTAATGAACCCACCAAACACTGATGACATCTGTATCATCTTCTGTAAAGTGCATCTACAGCAGGATATTATCAGCATTTGGGGTGATATAATCAGAGGCATCTATGTGCTTTTGTGCTGGGTAAAGTCCTCCAGCTGAACCGCCCCCCGCCCCCCACCCCCCTACACCTCCTGCACACAGGCAAACTTACTTACACACACAGCACACTTACTTATGCACACTGACACTTGGCATACCTACACACACACACCCCACAGCCACTGGCATGCATGCAGAGTCCTGGGCATGCAGGATGGGCATGCAGAGTACAGAATATCTCCACCTTGCTCTGGCCCGTACTCTTGGCCTACCCCCAGCATCTGTCACCCACAACCTCTGTTCCCTCCCTGTAAATTGCTGCACTAACACACCTTGGTCAGCGCTGCAACCGATCACAGCACCGGATCATGTCACTGTGATAGGAAGCAGTGCTAATTGACCGGTCAATCAATGCCACGTGGCAACATACGCACCAAAAGAGATTTCCATGCCCCCTGACAGGCTACTCCCTGGGCAGTGACCCTGCTCATCTTCCACCTCTGATCACAATATTCTCTCTTGGAGAGTGTAGCAAATTGGAGTTGGGGGAATTTCACCTCTGCAGTACATGTAGAGTCCTGTATGCAGAGTACAGAAAGTCTCCACCTTAGTCTGGCCCGTACTCTTGGCCTACCCACAGCATCTGTCACCCACAAATAATACATACACTAATACTCCCCACAATACACACTTTAATACCTCCTCAATAATAATCTCCCCAATAATATTATAGTCTTAAACACAATATACACAATACCCCCTAACACAAGATACCCAATCTAACACTCTCCTCTGCACCTCAACATAATATACACACTATAATACCCTACACACAATATAATACTCCCACACACACACAATATACACACTATCCTCCTACCGCCATAAAACACAACCAATAATACACACACACTTTGTGGATGTTGGGACCAGCTCCTTGCATGCACCAGTGAAAGAGAGAGGCCTGCCATCCGTGCCTCCCTCCGTTTCCCATCTTCTCCCTGTCTCTCTCCCTCCCTTTCTTTGCATCTCCCTGCATCTTTGCGTATACCCAGTCAGTGACGGCTCCGGTCACGTGATGCCTTAATATGGGCTTATCCATATATCTGTTGCAGAGATGGAGAGAGACCTGGAGATTTTACATTTCCTTATAATTCATATTGGTACTTAGTACGGGCACTTATTGTTTTATCAGTACTGGGTACCTGACCGTACTGGCCTACGAGTGAGAAGGCAATATTGGCATCACACAGTTACTGTTGAATATGTCATTCAATCCATTTTGAAAATAGTAATGCAATGTGGTTTTGTTTTGTTTGCTTTTTGCAGTAATGAAGAATGAAAAAGTTATATTAAAATTAAATTGGAGGGGAACTGGATTCAGCATTTCTTCATGAACTCTGCACTTGTGAGCATTGACCTTCTTGAGTGCCCTGACAGGTACACGCAACTTTAAGACTATAATCTTCATCAACTGCTGTGCAAGCTTTCGTGCTATACCTCCCCCTCCGGTTTTGATTTATACATTTGCTCTCTCAATTCATGTCCTCTAATATCTGGAGGCTCTCTCCTAGCATTTCTCTCTACCACAGCACGTCATCCCAATGTAACCTCTCTCTTGTTCTTTCTGTTTACTGTTTCCTCACTCCTCTGTAAAACTTTTCTAATTTCTCTAACTTCCACACTCCTGCTTTTATCCACATGTTCTATACACTTTCCTTCCCCTACCTTTGCATGTGTCTACACAAAGCACCATTTGTACAGACCTCTATTGCAGCTATTTCTGCACTGCTCAATGAAATGCACTCCTGCACATCCTATTCTCTTCCACCTTCCCTCATTCTCTACGCCCCCCTCTCAAAGCCCCCTCTCTCTATGTCTCCTCTCTCTACGCCTATCTGTCTCATTCTCTTGACGCCCTTCTCTCTCTACATATCCCTATCTCTGTCTCTCTCTACACCTATCTCTGTGTCTCCTTCTATGCTCGCTGATGTTGGGGGATATCTCTTATAATCTTGGACCGGCTCATATACACATCAGGCCTCCCTACTAAGAGTGTTAACCTATCTAATGTAATCCACATTCCTTTCCTTACTTTTCTCTTCCCTTCTCCTGTGCCCTCTGGAATGTCCACTCTTACTAACAAGGCTCTAGTTGTACATAACCTCTTCTGCTCTCATCAGTCACAATCAGTCATTCCCCTCACCGCATCTTACCTGTCCCACTGATTTGCCTCTGCTTAATTAAACTCTCCTCTGACATCTACTCTAACCTCTCTTCTCTCTTCTCTCTCTTTCTTTCTGCTTAAACTAACAATCTTATTAACTCTTACAATGCTATCCTCCTATCTATATGCCCCCTATAGGCTCTGACACACTCATCCCTCTAACCCACACCTTTGGCTAAATTCCCAAACACACTCATCACACTTCCACTCGCTGTTCTTAATACCTACGGAGGAAATCTCACACTTTGTTTGATTTTTCTACAGTAAAAATGTCTCCTGTCCTGTATAAAGCTGCTCTCTAGGGCTAAATACACTACTTTTTTCCACACTCATCAACACTCAAATTTAATTTACGCTGTTTTTTTTCTCTGTATTTGACTCCCTCCACTGACCTTCTCCTCCCACTTGCCATCCTTCCTTCACTTCTCCTCAAGCATTTGACTACTTCAGAGGCAAGGTGGATGCCACCCAAAAGGAGATTCCTTCTGTCCCTTCCCCCTTCTCTCCTTCTACCCAAATCTCCTTCTGCACTTGACTCCTTTTCTTCTCTTACAGAGCTGGAAGCTAATCATCTTCTATTCTCCCTCTACCACATGCCCTCTAGATCGTATCCCCTCACACCTTACTGCATCTCTTAGTCCCCACTCTCACCCACATCTTCAATTTCTCCCTATTCTCTGGATTTTTGCCCTCTTACTTTAAGCCTGTAGCGGTCACCCTTTTGTCAGAAACAAACTACACCCTATGTGCCTTACTAACTACCGCTCTGTATCCCTCATGCTGTTTGCCTTCTAATTGCTAGTGTCAACATTCTTAAATCACATGCCCTCCTGGATCCTTTACAACCTGCCTTTCGTACAGCACGTTCTACAGACTGTGCTTAAAGCTAATTCCCAAGGTTTTTCCCTACTAATCCTACTTGATCTATCGGCTGCGTTTGATGCTCTCAATCACTCTCCTCCTTCATATTCTAAACTCTCTCTTGGTATCAGTAACAAAGTTCTATCCTGGTTTTCATCATAACTTTCCTGTCACACATTCTCCATCTCTGTTGCTAACATGTCTTCGTCTTCTATTGATCTGTCTGTGGGTATACATCAGGGCTCTGTTCTGAGATCTCTCTTTCTCTCTACATACTATCATTTGGTGACTTCATCAATGCTTTTGGCCTTAGATATAATCTCTATGCGGATGATACACACACAAATCTATCCACCCCTGTTCTCACTCCTGCAATCCAGTCCCTACTCTTGGGTTGTCTCCTGGCTATATGCTCATGGATGGCACTCCACTGCCTTAAACTTAATGTCTAACACTGGGCTCATATTATCCCCTTTCTCCATCACAGTAAACAGTACTACCATCTATCTTGTCATCAAACATGTTGCATAGGAGTAACATTTGGCTCTTCAATTCCATCTCCATTCACATGCACGGCTATGGGTAAAATGTGTTGCCTCTTTCTCTGTAATATTGCCAAGATCTTCCCTTTCCCCTCTCAACCTACTGCTAAAACTCCAATGTATACTGTTATCCTATAGGTTATTTTAACATACTACTAACAGGCCTCCATGCTTCACAACTTTCTCCTATGCAAAACTCTGCTGCTTGAATTATCTCACTTTCTCCCACAACAGTCTCTGCTCATCTCCTTAAATCCCTGTCCTGGCATCCCATCAAGTTTTTGTATCACCTACAAAGTTCTCCTCCTTACCTTTTTGTTAAGGCTCTCCATTAATCTGCTCCTTCTTGCATATCATCTTTGATCTCTCGTTATGCCCTTGCTTGTCTCTTGCACTATAACCATAACTGTCTCCTGTAAACTTCTTTCACCTCTACTGTTCTCTCACTTGCCTGAAACCATTTTCCATCACTGCACCGTACATGTGAAACTTCCTCACACTCAGTATATGCCAACATAACCTCTTCCACCCACATGTAAGACCAATCTTAAAATTCACGACTTAAATCAAGCATTTAAAAAACTTTGACTCGTGGCTACTGTCCCACACCCACAGTCACTGCTAACAACTATTGTTCCCAAGATGTGCTTTCTACTAATTGTACCCACCATTAAGGACAAGCATTGTCATCTACTGCACTTCTTCCCCCAACTGCTGCCTCTCTTTAAGTCTTCTAACATTTCTATTAGATTGTAAAGTTCCCAGGGCAAGGATTTACTTTCCTATAATCTGTTTTTATTTGTCGCACTTATTTTTTAATTATTTTTCCCCTCTCCCCTAATGATATACATATAGGTTTTCCTGTCATTTGCATGACAGAGTTATTATGGTTAACTATTGCATCATGTAGACTGCCTTTTCAGTGTGATGTAATTGATTCAGTACTTTGTGTGCAGACTGTGACTGCAGTACAGTGTCACGAACATTAATGACTTGTGTGGTAGAAGCTCTAGAAGGAACACAGCTATGGGAGGGAGGTGGATTTACTTTGGATCACATGGTTTGGCGCAAGGTTCATTGTATGTATGATCATAACCATGCAATGCTTAACTTTTATTTCAGGAGGGAAGAACAGTGAATATTGAAGCCATGTGTTTCTTTTCTGTCAGAAGAGAAATTTTGAAAGACAGTTGAAGAGGAGGAAAATGACTACACAGAGACAGATAAGCAATGTGTATATTTCTCATTTAGTATTTGTCGTTTTGTTGACTCCACACAATCCAGCTGCTAAGGGTTTCGCATTGGACATATTCCCCTCTACTCTACCCTTCCTGTGATCTGTACCATGCAGGTTTTTGTTGATTCAATACATCATGAGTAGAGTGTGGCTGCTGTATGAAGTATTGACCCAAGGACCACATCTACTACCATTCATAACAAGAACATGTGCAGTAGCGCACTGCTGTAGTTCTATGTGTTTTATTAAAGGTTGAAGTGGTGCAATCATATGAATCTGGAGTGGGATGAATCCTGTTTGCATCATATGGTTTCATCTAGGCCAGTAGAGTATATCTCTCAGTACAGGTTACACATGGCATCAGTAGTAGTGATTTAAAGAACAGAAAAAACAAGAGAAACTTCAATGTTGATAACAAAGCCAAGTAATGTTGAAGATACTCCTTTAACTATTTATTTGATCAGTCTGTACTGTCTACTCCCCACACAGCTACTAAGTCTTCCATTTGAGATACATTCACCTCCTACTCTGCACTGCTGTTCTGTCCTCTATTCAGAGATGAGTTCCAGTCATGTTTACCACTCTGAATCACTCTGCAGTCATTGATTCAGCACATCATGGGTAGAGCATGGCTACAGATACAGTAAGCTTTATTTTACCGGCTGATCATCCATAATATTGCATTAAAACATAGAATATTACTCAGTTTCCAAAAGATTCAGTGATGCTAATAATGCAGAATCTTTCAACACATCCCATCATAATGCACCAGAGGAAGAAATAATCCTTGCTACACTACCGACACGTTTTATTGAAGCACGGCTAGCACCGCAAGCCGGGGGATGCCCCGGCGTGCTAGCCGCACTCCCTCAGCGTGCCGCGCATCACCGATGCACGGTCACGCGTCATCGGGTGCCTGCGCCCCCTGCACGCGCGTCCAGGGCTCCCCGAGGGAGCACTGGTGTCCCGCGATGTGGGGGACAGCGGCAGGGGGTTCCGGGGGACCCGACGGACCCGGCAGCGGAAGGGAGAAAGCCCCGATCGGAGGGCGCTCCTCCGCTGCTTCGGCGTGCGCCCGGCACCCTCCGGCGCGCGCCAGGTTACTGCTGCAGCGAAGAACGGGCAAATGCTCGAATAAACTCGGCCGCAGCAGTATATCTGTACATTGTGTGACGTTTGGCCTCCATGACCATTGATAGCAAATACATATTTTGTATTGAGCGGCTGTGTTATGATGTAGTTGTTATTGATCATCATTGAGATATAATCACAAGAATCTTATGCAAAGGGAAAATGTCTGCAGCATAGTGGGATTTCAGCTCCCAAACTTCTGTAATATTAATGCAATGTCTTACTTTTATTGCAGTGAACACTGAAGAGACGGATCTACGACAACACTGCACAGGACAAGAGCAAACACTACAAGCAGCAAAATGATCTTGCAGTTGCAAGTATGTTCTGTAATGTGCACAATTATTATTTATGGGCTACACACCACAGTGCTGGACATATTCTGTTAACTTCTACCCCTACCATGGAGATGTCTTCCTGTGATTGATTCAGTACATCATATGCACAGTGTGGCTATGATATGATGGATGGATTTAATGAACCCACCACCCACTGACATCTGCATCATCTTCTGTAAAGTGCAGCAGGATATTATCAGCATTTGGGGTGGTATAATCTGGGGCATCTATGTGCTTTTGTGCCTGGATAAGTTCCTCCAGCTGAACCACCCCCCTATACCTGCCACACAGGCATACTTACAGAGCACACTTACTTATGCACACTGACACTTGGAATACACACACACACACACACACACACACACACACACACACACACACGCATGCAGTGTCCTGTATGCAGAGTACAGAAAGTCTCCACCTTACTCTGGCCTGTACTCATGGCCTATCCCCAGCATCTGTCATCCACAACCTCTGTTCCCTCCCTGTAAAGTGCTGCACTAACACACCTGGGTCAGCGCTGCAGCTGATCACAGTGCCGGATCATGATGTCAATGGGATAGGCAGCAGAGCTGATTGACAAGTCAATCAATGCAGCTCCGCAATATATGCACCAAAAGAGATTTCTGTACCCCCTGTCAGGCTACTCCCTGGGCAGCGACCCTTCTCACCCCTCTCATTCCACCTCTGATCACAATAATCTCTCTTGGAGTGTGTAGCAAATTGGAGTTGGGGGAATCTCACCTCTGTAGTGCATGGTCACAATCTGGGCACTGTACCCAAATATTGGGCAATGTGGCACGTCTTACAGTAGAGAATAGAATAAGTAACTATATTCTTTACTTGTGTATTAAGGAACTTATTTGCAATAAAAATTCAGTCCACCTGGGACCAAGACTTTCTGGTTTTCTGAACAAAGTGGAATTGTTTTCCTATAATTTTATATTCTCTGAAATGTAACATCACAATAAAGTACTCCTATTTTTTTCCTTTGTGCTTTTTTATGGACTATTCCTTTATGTATTTCACTTAATGGGACTAATTACCTTACGATTAGATTTCACTTGTATTTTCTTGGGTTACTCTTTGGAATTTCTCTCTGTGTTCATTTATACTATCTTATTTAGAGCAGTCTTTGCCATTGGACCCCATTTCTTGCCAGAGAGATCTGTAACACAGAGTATTGAAGAGAGTACAGAACAGTGGTGAAGTAGATTTTTATGCTTCTAGGCAGCCTCCCTTCTCACCATGTATTCTGCCCCCGACGGTCTCTTGCACTGCTCCCTCCTACACCCACTCTCCTCACTCTTCCCTCCCCTCCCCGCTATCACTCAATGACCCCCTCTCATTCAATCCTGCTCCCTTACTCCCCCCTCACTCATTCTTCCTTCTGCACACACAATCCTCCCGAATATCACTCCCAAACAACACACACACTAATTCTCCCCACAATACACACTATAATACCTCCTTGTGACGATAGCTTCCACAGGCTTATTAATATTACACAAAAATAATTGGGTTTGAACTGAACGAGGCTTAAGATATAATAAATTGTATTTATTCCTTAGAATATAGGTGAACACAACAGATAATACAGTAACGAACAAGAAGTACACTTACTTAAGGGTTGGGGAATGAGAAGTATGATGTAGCATTTCTTTCAGCAGTGAGGAAATCATTCAGGTGATATCAGGTAACCATATCAGCAAACGAAGACAAAGGATATATGGGTGGACAGCAGTTTATAAACCATTCTCCTTCTATTCTTAACCTTAAGCACAGGGGATTGGTTTACAATTACCTCCAGCCACTCACTAACGTGGGAAAGCATTCTGACCCATGCCCCCCTGCTAGTTGGCACATGCGCAGTAGAACTCTGGGGGTCTCATTTCTGAAGCCCCACATTTACGTCAGGAATGCCAGACAGTCTACCATTTGGAGTTCTGGCAGGAAAACCTTTGTTGAAAGGTGTTAACTGGAACACTTAAGACCTGCCCTGGTTTGGGCTTCGGATAAACAGTGAGGGTGATAAAACTCTTTGAACAGCACTTAAATCCTAGACATAGCGGCGTCCCCAGGGCCATCTGCTACCTTATGGCCCAAAAGAATCTCTTCTGGGTCTTTGTCCATACCTTAAGATACACTATTAAGCATAAAACATAAACGTATTAAAATATCCGGTTCCGTTAGGTTTAGCAGGTCCAAACTTCCCAGTTCGCATTGCCAGAACTGGGACACCATATGGTCCAAAAAGCGACTTGCTACGACCTAAGAAACCGGAGTTACACCAATGCACATTAAATCATTTTAATACAAAAATCTCCATTGAAAAAGAAATCTCAGCTTTTCACTAAATCCCCATTGAAAACAACGGGCAGCTCCGCCATAGACTTTCAATGGTAAATCGCCGCCATTGAAGTCAATGGGGGTTTTCTGCCATTGAAGTTTATGGGAAAAGTCCCGAACTTCAAGGGGGTCCATACTCCGTCGGGTTGGTCCAAGCGGGTCAAGGATGGTTCTGCAGCGATGCCGGAGCAGTGGCTACAGATACCCCAAACCCTGATCCGCTGAACCCTCCGGAACCGGAGATATGGATTCCTAAAATTCAGCATTTCTCACTTAGTCATTTTTCTGAGCCGTTTCTGCCGCCGCCGGCAAAGCCTATGGCGCGACCAGCTCTATCTGGTTCGACCCTTATCGGGGGTCCAGGATTCGGGGACCCGGTGGTGGTCGAGTGGGGGGACGCTTAGGAACTAGGGGCAAAAAGAATTTTATCCCTAGGTGCCCTAAAACAGTTTATTTCCCGCTAATTGACGTTGAACTTGACCCAGTGATTTTAGCTCTTTTGAAGGACATTGTATCCGCTTTGCGGTTTGCGGTCTGGACGGCAGCCAACTAGGTTACCTCGAGGCATCTCCATTGAAGTCAATGAGCCCATTGACTTTCAATGGGAAACCGCCGCTCTCCCTCTCGGACGCCACCTGCTGGTCACTACAGGAAACAGGACGAAAACAGCACAAATTCCTATTGAAATGCATTGAGCCCTAATGGCGGCCAATGGGGACCTGCAAAATGGTGCCCGAAAAGGCGGGAAACTTACACAAAGAGCTATAATCATTAAAGAATTATTAACCCTTGTGCTCCCGGATGGATTCTAGTGTGTGTGTGATGCAAACACTGAGTAACCAGACATTACAATGGAACAGGGGAAAATACATTTACATGTCATAACAAGGGTTACATCACATTTCTGGACCTCAGCCCAGTTAACCCCTTGTCTCCCTGGTGCGGTCAGGGGTGGCCAAATGGGGTGCAACCCCTTTAATACCGGGCCACCCCCTCTCTCCCTCTACACCTCCCCTTCTTAATGCGTGTCCTGTGGCCCACTGGCCCTGACGGGGAGTGGGGCACTGCTGGCACCATTAATGAATTCAGTCTCAGAGGGATAGTCCTGGCGTGAAAGTCCATCAGCATTGCTGTTTTCACTACCCTTTTTGTGCTGAATGGTGAATTCAAATTCTTGCAAAGCCAAGCTCCATCTCAGCAGTTTGGCATTTTCCCCTGATACCCTCTGTAGCCAGCTCAGGGGATTGTGGTCGGTAATGACCGTGAAAGCCCTCCCATAGACATAGGGCTGGAGCTTTTTGAGTGCCCACACAATGGCCAAGCACTCCTTTTCAATGGTGGCATATGCCACCTCCCTGGGGAGCAGTTTGCGACTGAGATACACCACAGGGTGCTCTTTGCCGTCGTCCCCCACCTGGCTCAACACAGCCCCCACACCAAAGTCTGAGGCATCAGTCTGAATAAGAAAATGCTTGGTATAATCTGGGGCCGCCAGGATGGGGGCCTCAGCAAGCGCAGCTTTCAGTGCCTGGAAAGCAGTTTCACAGCAGGAGACCAGGTAATAAGCACAGGCAGTTGCTTCTTAGTCAGATCAGTCAGGGGTTTGGCCACGGCGCTGTACTGTGGGACAAATTTCCTGTAGTACCCTGCGGTGCCCAAAAAGGCCATGACCTGTTTCTTGGTTTTTGGAACAGGCCACTGAACTATGGCTTCTACCTTGGCTGGCTCTGGCTTGAAATGCCCTCCACCCACCCTGTGCCCTAAGTACAGGACTTCTGCCATACCTACCATACACTTAGTGGGTTTTAAGGTAAGCCCAGCCTCCCTGATTCTATCCAGCACCGCAGCTACATGTCCTATGTGGGATTCCCAGGAATTACTAAAGACAGCAATGTCATCTAAGTAAGCCCTGGCATAGCTCTGCATCCCTTCCAGTAACCTATTGACCAGGCGTTGGAAGGTAGCCGGGGCATTCTTCATCCCAAATGGCATCACCAAAAACTCATAGAGGCCACTTGGAGTGAAGAATGCTGACTTCTCCCTAGCCTCCAGGGTCAGGGGAATCTGCCAGTAGCCTTTGCTCAGATCCATGGTGGTCAGATACTTTGCCCCCGCGAGTTCATCTAGTAACTCATCCATGCGGGGCATGGGGTAAGCATCTGACACCGTCCCAGCGTTGAGCAACCGGTAGTACACACAAAACCAGGTGGTTTTGTCCTTCTTAGGCACTAGGACTACTGGACTTGCCCAAGGGCTCTGGGACGGAGTAATTACCCCTAGGGTCAGCATCTCCTCAATCTCTCTCTCCATACTTGTCTTGACCTCTGCTGACACTCTATAAGCGTGCTTATGCAGAGGCTGCAGGTCCCCTGTGTGTACTGGGTGTTTGGTGAGATGTGTGGTCCCTGGCATGTCAGTGAAGAGGGCGCTATACTGAGCTAGCATGTCCCTGGCTTCTCCCTTCTGCCTAGCACTCAACTGTGCCCCGATCTCTACCTGCTCAACAGTGTTTCCTTGCTTTGCCTCCCCTAGGAGATCAGGCAGAGCATTGCTCGCCGGATCCTCCAGCAGTGGGCTACAAATGGCCATTACTGCTCCCATACTCGGTGCTCTGTATTCCTTTAACATATTAATGTGATATGTCTTGTGCCTCTCAGGCGCTACCTGTACAACATAGTTGCACTCATTCACCTTTCGGATAACCGGGTACGGTCCCGACCAGGCAGCCATCAGCTTGTTCTCCCGAGTGGGTTTGAGAACAAGCACCTGCTGTCCTGGGATGAATTCTCTGCTACGGCCTGCTGGTCATACCATTGCTTCTGCTTGGTCTGAGCAGCCCTGAGGTGGTCCTGGGCCACCCCCATAAGCATCTCTAACCGGTCTCTGAGATCTACTACATACTGGATCACTGAAGCATCAGTAGCAGTAGTCTTCCCCTCCCATCCCTCACGGAAGAGGTCCAGAGGTCCACGTACCCTGCGGCCATATAGTAGCTCGAAGGGGGAGAAGCCTGTAGATTCTTGCGGTACCTCTCGGTATGCAAACAGCAAGTGCTGCAGGTGAATCTCCCAGTCTTTCCCCTCCGCCTCTATAGAGGTCCGAAGCATCTGCTTCAGGGTACCATTAAACCTCTCACATAATCCGTTTGTTTGGGGATGGTAAGGGGTAGTGCGCTGGTGCTGTACACCGCAGGCATCCCAGAGACAATGTAACAGTTCACTCATGAACTGCGACCCCTGATCAGTTAGGATCTCACTAGGGAAACCTACCCTAGCAAAAATGTTCAGCAAAGCTGCTGCCACTGTCTTGGCACTTATGGTGCCCAGCGCTACCGCCTCAGGGTACCGGGTGGCAAAATCCACCACCGTGAGGATGTAGCACTTCCCTGACCTGCTAGGAATCATGAGGGGTCCTATCAGGTCCATCGCTACCTTCTGGAAGGGTTCCCCTATTATCGGTAGGGGTCTCAGGGGTGCCTTCACACGGTCGCCCGCCTTACCTACTCGCTGGCAGGCATCACATGAGCAGCAGAAATCAGCCGCATCCCTGGATGCCCCCGGCCAGAAATAACGCTGCAATAACCGGGCTCGCGTTCTGGTGACCCCCTGATGTCCCGCTAACGGAATAGAGTGAGCTACCCATAACAATTGCTGTCGGTACCCCTGGGGTACTACTAGCTGTCGCTTACCGGTCAATCCCTTCTCTATTCTCGGGTTCCCTTCTTCTCTGTATAGGAGTCCCTTATGCCATAGGCAGCGCTCAGTGCCCTCCCCTGCCTGAGATTCGGACGCCCGAAGTCTCACGCCGGCCAGGGTAGGGTCTGCCTTCACTGCCTCCCTAAACTGGGCTCCTAAATCTGCCCCCCCCCAGTCATGTCATTGTCAGGGGAAGGGGACACGGTAAGGGGGAACAGTAAGTCAGCCTGTGGTTGCAACTGATCCTGGCTTACCTCCCTGGGCTCCTCTGTGCCCTCCGCTAACGTTGGTCCCAAAGGCTGGGGGACTGGGGTGGCCACCGCCGACATTGCCGCGGTCTGGCTCCGGGTAACCGCCGCCACTGCAGCGGGCTGGGGCACACGGTCGTAGGTGCAGGTCATCGGTCCCAGGTCATTGCCCAAAAGAATTTCAGCATCCAAACCTGGTAAAACCCCCACCTCCCGCACACCCTTGCCCACCCCCCAATCCAAAAAAATGCGGGCCACCTGCAGGAAACGTGGCTCTCCGTCAGCCACAGTGATCTGTATCCCAGGGCCTGGGATCAATTCCTCTGGCCGGACCATATCAGGTCGGACCAGGGTCACTGCAGCTCCTGAATCAAGTAAGCCAACTGCTTGCCGGTCACCGACTGTGACCGGGGTGAGATGCTTGCTCCTGCCGTCCGTCTGCTGCAGGTCTGCGCTGTGATGTCCTCCGCTCCTGGCTGTAGGCACTGAAGAAACCGGGGTAGGGGTGACATGGGACGTCTCGCTGGGAGTTGTTTCCATGACCGGTCCTGGTTCTTTGGTGGAAGCCACCCGCACGCGGGCTACCGGCTTTGCAGCTGGGGTGCGTTGCCCTCGATAGGGTCCGTTGGAACGCAGGGGTTCCGGGCAATCTGGTCTGATGTGACCAGTGCTGTTGCAATTGTAGCACCGGCGCTCATGCCGGAGCTCTCCCGCCTTCTGTGACCCGCTGCCCGCAGGCGGCTTTTGGGTCCACTGGGGGGTACTCACAGCTTTCTTGGCCGGCGCCGGTGGGGTTACCGCTTTGGCTGGTACCTTGGCGGTCATCTGGGACCGGCTGACCACATAGTCATCTGCCATCCTCGCCGCCTCGGTGTAGGTCTTGGGCTTTTTATCATACACAAAAGCCCTCACCGCCGGCGGGCACTGCTGCATGAGCTGCTCCTGAAAGATGAGGTCCAGCAGGCGTTGGTAAGTCTGGGCCTCAGAGCCCTCCACCCAGTGTAACCCATACAAAGCCATGCGGGTCACATAAGTGACATAGGTCTCCTGAGGGTGCCTCTCCTCCAGCCGGAACTTACCCCGGTAAGCTTCAGGGGTAAAACCATGCTGAAACAGCAAAAGTTCTTTCAGGTGGTCATAGTCATCAGCAAACTCCTCTGTAAGCGCCATCAAAGTCTGTTTAGCCAAGATGGAGAGTAGCGGGTCCAGGCGTGCAACCCTATGCTGGGGAAGCACCCCGTACCGCCGGCACTGCATTTCAAAGTTCCTTAGAAACATGTCAATCCGATCAGTGCCCTCCACATACTTGGTGAGACTGTGCTTGTCCAGTTGGAGTCCATCTCTGGGGGGTCGGACCGGGGGGCAATAAGCGGGTCTGTTCATTGCCATAGAGATAAACGTTAGGGTTAGGGTTAGGGTTATAGGGGAATACGAAAATTTAGGAATGTGACTCATTTGGGTACTAACCAATCAGAGAAGAGTTAGGGTTGAAAGTTAGGGTTGAAAGTTAGGGTTGAAAGTTAGGGTTGACACTTAGGATTATTTTTCTATTTTTGTTTGGCCCAGGGTTATAGGGGAATACGAAAATTTAGGTATGTGACTCATTTGGGTACTAACCAATCAGAGAAGAGTTAGGGTTGAAAGTTAGGGTTGAAAGTTAGGGTTGAAAGTTAGGGTTGACACTTAGGATTATTTTTCTATTTTTGTTTGGCCCAGGGTTATAGGGGAATACGAAAATTTAGGTATGTGACTCATTTGGGTACTAACCAATCAGAGAAGAGTTAGGGTTGAAAGTTAGGGTTGAAAGTTAGGGTTGAAAGTTAGGGTTGAAAGTTAGGGTTGACACTTAGGATTATTTTTCTATTTTTGTTTGGCCCAGGGTTATAGGGGAATACGAAAATTTAGGTATGTGACTCATTTGGGTACTAACCAATCAGAGAAGAGTTAGGGTTGAAAGTTAGGGTTGAAAGTTAGGGTTGAAAGTTAGGGTTGAAAGTTAGGGTTGAAAGTTAGGGTTGAAAGTTAGGGTTGAAAGTTAGGGTTGAAAGTTAGGATTATTTTTCTATTTTTGTTTGGCCCAGGGTTATAGGGGAATACGAAAATTTAGGTATGTGACTCATTTGGGTACTAACCAATCAGAGAAGAGTTAGGGTTGAAAGTTAGGGTTGAAAGTTAGGGTTGAAAGTTAGGGTTGACACTTAGGATTATTTTTCTATTTTTGTTTGGCCCAGGGTTATAGGGGAATACGAAAATTTAGGTATGTGACTCATTTGGGTACTAACCAATCAGAGAAGAGTTAGGGTTGAAAGTTAGGGTTGAAAGTTAGGGTTGAAAGTTAGGGTTGAAAGTTAGGGTTGAAAGTTAGGATTATTTTTCTATTTTTGTTTGGCCCAGGGTTATAGGGGAATACGAACATTTAGGTATGTGACTCATTTGGGTACTAACCAATCAGAGAAGAGTTAGGGTTGAAAGTTAGGGTTGAAAGTTAGGGTTGACACTTTGGATTATTTTTCTATTTTTATTTGGCCCAGGGTTATAGGGGAATACGAAAATTTAGGTATGTGACTCATTTGGGTACTAACCAATCAGAGAAGAGTTAGGGTTGAAAGTTAGGGTTGAAAGTTAGGGTTGAAAGTTAGGGTTGAAAGTTAGGGTTGAAAGTTAGGGTTGACACTTAGGATTATTTTTCTATTTTTGTTTGGCCCAGGGTTATAGGGGAATACGTAAATTTAGGTATGTGACTCATTTGGGTACTAACCAATCAGAGAAGAGTTAGGGTTGAAAGTTAGGGTTGAAAGTTAGGGTTGAAAGTTAGGGTTGACACTTAGGATTATTTTTCTATTTTTGTTTGGCCCAGGGTTATAGGGGAATACGAAAATTTAGGTATGTGACTCATTTGGGTACTAACCAATCAGAGAAGAGTTAGGGTTGAAAGTTAGGGTTGAAAGTTAGGGTTGAAAGTTAGGGTTGAAAGTTAGGGTTGACACTTAGGATTATTTTTCTATTTTTGTTTGGCCCAGGGTTATAGGGGAATACGAAAATTTAGGTATGTGACTCATTTGGGTACTAACCAATCAGAGAAGAGTTAGGGTTGAAAGTTAGGGTTGAAAGTTAGGGTTGAAAGTTAGGGTTGAAAGTTAGGGTTGAAAGTTAGGATTATTTTTCTATTTTTGTTTGGCCCAGGGTTATAGGGGAATACGAAAATTTAGGTATGTGACTCATTTGGGTACTAACCAATCAGAGAAGAGTTAGGGTTGAAAGTTAGGGTTGAAAGTTAGGGTTGAAAGTTAGGGTTGACACTTAGGATTATTTTTCTATTTTTGTTTGGCCCAGGGTTATAGGGGAATACGAAAATTTAGGTATGTGACTCATTTGGGTACTAACCAATCAGAGAAGAGTTAGGGTTGAAAGTTAGGGTTGAAAGTTAGGGTTGAAAGTTAGGGTTGAAAGTTAGGGTTGAAAGTTAGGGTTGACACTTAGGATTATTTTTCTATTTTTGTTTGGCCCAGGGTTATAGGGGAATACGAACATTTAGGTATGTGACTCATTTGGGTACTAACCAATCAGAGAAGAGTTAGGGTTGAAAGTTAGGGTTGAAAGTTAGGGTTGACACTTTGGATTATTTTTCTATTTTTATTTGGCCCAGGGTTATAGGGGAATACGAAAATTTAGGTATGTGACTCATTTGGGTACTAACCAATCAGAGAAGAGTTAGGGTTGAAAGTTAGGGTTGAAAGTTAGGGTTGAAAGTTAGGGTTGAAAGTTAGGGTTGACACTTAGGATTATTTTTCTATTTTTGTTTGGCCCAGGGTTATAGGGGAATACGAAAATTTAGGTATGTGACTCATTTGGGTACTAACCAATCAGAGAAGAGTTAGGGTTGAAAGTTAGGGTTGAAAGTTAGGGTTGAAAGTTAGGGTTGACACTTAGGATTATTTTTCTATTTTTGTTTGGCCCAGGGTTATAGGGGAATACGAAAATTTAGGCATGTGACTCATTTGGGTACTAACCAATCAGAGAAGAGTTAGGGTTGAAAGTTAGGGTTGAAAGTTAGGGTTGAAAGTTAGGGTTGACACTTAGGATTATTTTTCTATTTTTGTTTGGCCCAGGGTTATAGGGGAATACGAAAATTTAGGTATGTGACTCATTTGGGTACTAACCAATCAGAGAAGAGTTAGGGTTGAAAATTAGGGTTGAAAGTTAGGATTGAAAGTTAGGGTTGACACTTAGGATTATTTTTCTATTTTTGTTTGGCCCAGGGTTATAGGGGAATATGAAAATTTAGGTATGTGACTCATTTGGGTACTAACCAATCAGAGAAGAGTTAGGGTTGAAAGTTAGGGTTGAAAGTTAGGGTTGAAAGTTAGGGTTGAAAGTTAGGATTATTTTTCTATTTTTGTTTGGCCCAGGGTTATAGGGGAATACGAAAATTTAGGTATGTGACTCATTTGGGTACTAACCAATCAGAGAAGAGTTAGGGTTGAAAGTTAGGGTTGAAAGTTAGGGTTGAAAGTTAGGGTTGACACTTAGGATTATTTTTCTATTTTTGTTTGGCCCAGGGTTATAGGGGAATACGAAAATTTAGGTATGTGACTCATTTGGGTACTAACCAATCAGAGAAGAGTTAGGGTTGAAAGTTAGGGTTGAAAGTTAGGGTTGAAAGTTAGGGTTGAAAGTTAGGGTTGAAAGTTAGGATTATTTTTCTATTTTTGTTTGGCCCAGGGTTATAGGGGAATACGAAAATTTAGGTATGTGACTCATTTGGGTACTAACCAATCAGAGAAGAGTTAGGGTTGAAAGTTAGGGTTGAAAGTTAGGGTTGAAAGTTAGGGTTGAAAGTTAGGGTTGACACTTAGGATTATTTTTCTATTTTTGTTTGGCCCAGGGTTATAGGGGAATACGAAAATTTAGGTATGTGACTCATTTGGGTACTAACCAATCAGAGAAGAGTTAGGGTTGAAAGTTAGGGTTGAAAGTTAGGGTTGAAAGTTAGGGTTGAAAGTTAGGGTTGAAAGTTAGGGTTGACACTTAGGATTATTTTTCTATTTTTGTTTGGCCCAGGGTTATAGGGGAATATGAAAATTTAGGTATGTGACTCATTTGGGTACTAACCAATCAGAGAAGAGTTAGGGTTGAAAGTTAGGGTTGAAAGTTAGGGTTGACACTTAGGATTATTTTTCTATTTTTGTTTGGCCCAGGGTTATAGGGGAATACGAAAATTTAGGTATGTGACTCATTTGGGTACTAACCAATCAGAGAAGAGTTAGGGTTGAAAGTTAGGGTTGAAAGTTAGGGTTGAAAGTTAGGGTTGAAAGTTAGGATTATTTTTCTATTTTTGTTTGCCCAGGGTTATAGGGGAATACGAAAATTTAGGTATGTGACTCATTTGGGTACTAACCAATCAGAGAAGTGTTAGGGTTGAAAGTTAGGGTTGAAAGTTAGGGTTGAAAGTTAGGGTTGACACTTAGGATTATTTTTCTATTTTTGTTTGGCCCAGGGTTATAGGGGAATACGAAAATTTAGGTATGTGACTCATTTGGGTACTAACCAATCAGAGAAGAGTTAGGGTTGAAAGTTAGGGTTGAAAGTTAGGGTTGACACTTAGGATTATTTTTCTATTTTTGTTTGGCCCAGGGTTATAGGGGAATACGAAAATTTAGGTATGTGACTCATTTGGGTACTAACCAATCAGAGAAGAGTTAGGGTTGAAAGTTAGGGTTGAAAGTTAGGGTTGAAAGTTAGGGTTGAAAGTTAGGGTTGAAAGTTAGGGTTGAAAGTTAGGGTTGACACTTAGGATTATTTTTCTATTTTTGTTTGGCCCAGGGTTATAGGGGAATACGAAAATTTAGGTATGTGACTCATTTGGGTACTAACCAATCAGAGAAGAGTTAGGGTTGAAAGTTAGGGTTGAAAGTTAGGGTTGAAAGTTAGGGTTGACATTTAGGATTATTTTTCTATTTTTGTTTGGCCCAGGGTTATAGGGGAATACGAAAATTTAGGTATGTGACTCATTTGGGTACTAACCAATCAGAGAAGAGTTAGGGTTGAAAGTTAGGGTTGAAAGTTAGGGTTGAAAGTTAGGGTTGGGGTTAGGGTTAGGGTTATAGGGGAATACGAAAATTAGGGTTAGGGTTAGGGTTAGGGTTAGGGTTATAGGGGAATACGAAAATTTAGGTATGTGACTCATTTGGGTACTAACCAATCAGAGAAGAGTTAGGGTTGAAAGTTAGGGTTGAAAGTTAGGGTTGAAAGTTAGGGTTGAAAGTTAGGGTTGAAAGTTAGGGTTGAAAGTTAGGGTTGACACTTAGGATTATTTTTCTATTTTTGTTTGGCCCAGGGTTATAGGGGAATACGAAAATTTAGGTATGTGACTCATTTTGGTACTAACCAATCAGAGAAGAGTTAGGGTTGAAAGTTAGGGTTGAAAGTTAGGGTTGAAAGTTAGGGTTGACACTTAGGATTATTTTTCTATTTTTGTTTGGCCCAGGGTTATAGGGGAATACGAAAATTTAGGCATGTGACTCATTTGGGTACTAACCAATCAGAGAAGAGTTAGGGTTGAAAGTTAGGGTTGAAAGTTAGGGTTGAAAGTTAGGGTTGACACTTAGGATTATTTTTCTATTTTTGTTTGGCCCAGGGTTATAGGGGAATACGAAAATTTAGGTATGTGACTCATTTGGGTACTAACCAATCAGAGAAGAGTTAGGGTTGAAAATTAGGGTTGAAAGTTAGGATTGAAAGTTAGGGTTGACACTTAGGATTATTTTTCTATTTTTGTTTGGCCCAGGGTTATAGGGGAATATGAAAATTTAGGTATGTGACTCATTTGGGTACTAACCAATCAGAGAAGAGTTAGGGTTGAAAGTTAGGGTTGAAAGTTAGGGTTGAAAGTTAGGGTTGAAAGTTAGGATTATTTTTCTATTTTTGTTTGGCCCAGGGTTATAGGGGAATACGAAAATTTAGGTATGTGACTCATTTGGGTACTAACCAATCAGAGAAGAGTTAGGGTTGAAAGTTAGGGTTGAAAGTTAGGGTTGAAAGTTAGGGTTGACACTTAGGATTATTTTTCTATTTTTGTTTGGCCCAGGGTTATAGGGGAATACGAAAATTTAGGTATGTGACTCATTTGGGTACTAACCAATCAGAGAAGAGTTAGGGTTGAAAGTTAGGGTTGAAAGTTAGGGTTGAAAGTTAGGGTTGAAAGTTAGGGTTGACACTTAGGATTATTTTTCTATTTTTGTTTGGCCCAGGGTTATAGGGGAATACGAAAATTTAGGTATGTGACTCATTTGGGTACTAACCAATCAGAGAAGAGTTAGGGTTGAAAGTTAGGGTTGAAAGTTAGGGTTGAAAGTTAGGGTTGACACTTAGGATTATTTTTCTATTTTTGTTTGGCCCAGGGTTATAGGGGAATACGAAAATTTAGGTATGTGACTCATTTGGGTACTAACCAATCAGAGAAGAGTTAGGGTTGAAAGTTAGGGTTGAAAGTTAGGGTTGAAAGTTAGGGTTGAAAGTTAGGGTTGAAAGTTAGGGTTGAAAGTTAGGGTTGAAAGTTAGGGTTGACACTTAGGATTATTTTTCTATTTTTGTTTGGCCCAGGGTTATAGGGGAATATGAAAATTTAGGTATGTGACTCATTTGGGTACTAACCAATCAGAGAAGAGTTAGGGTTGAAAGTTAGGGTTGAAAGTTAGGGTTGACACTTAGGATTATTTTTCTATTTTTGTTTGGCCCAGGGTTATAGGGGAATACGAAAATTTAGGTATGTGACTCATTTGGGTACTAACCAATCAGAGAAGAGTTAGGGTTGAAAGTTAGGGTTGAAAGTTAGGGTTGAAAGTTAGGGTTGAAAGTTAGGATTATTTTTCTATTTTTGTTTGCCCAGGGTTATAGGGGAATACGAAAATTTAGGTATGTGACTCATTTGGGTACTAACCAATCAGAGAAGTGTTAGGGTTGAAAGTTAGGGTTGAAAGTTAGGGTTGAAAGTTAGGGTTGACACTTAGGATTATTTTTCTATTTTTGTTTGGCCCAGGGTTATAGGGGAATACGAAAATTTAGGTATGTGACTCATTTGGGTACTAACCAATCAGAGAAGAGTTAGGGTTGAAAGTTAGGGTTGAAAGTTAGGGTTGAAAGTTAGGGTTGACACTTAGGATTATTTTTCTATTTTTGTTTGGCCCAGGGTTATAGGGGAATACGAAAATTTAGGTATGTGACTCATTTGGGTACTAACCAATCAGAGAAGAGTTAGGGTTGAAAGTTAGGGTTGAAAGTTAGGGTTGAAAGTTAGGGTTGAAAGTTAGGGTTGACACTTAGGATTATTTTTCTATTTTTGTTTGGCCCAGGGTTATAGGGGAATACGAAAATTTAGGTATGTGACTCATTTGGGTACTAACCAATCAGAGAAGAGTTAGGGTTGAAAGTTAGGGTTGAAAGTTAGGGTTGAAAGTTAGGGTTGACATTTAGGATTATTTTTCTATTTTTGTTTGGCCCAGGGTTATAGGGGAATACGAAAATTTAGGTATGTGACTCATTTGGGTACTAACCAATCAGAGAAGAGTTAGGGTTGAAAGTTAGGGTTGAAAGTTAGGGTTGAAAGTTAGGGTTGAAAGTTAGGGTTGAAAGTTAGGGTTGACACTTAGGATTATTTTTCTATTTTTGTTTGGCCCAGGGTTATAGGGGAATACGAAAATTTAGGTATGTGACTCATTTGGGTACTAACCAATCAGAGAAGAGTTAGGGTTGAAAGTTAGGGTTGAAAGTTAGGGTTGAAAGTTAGGGTTGAAAGTTAGGGTTGACACTTAGGATTATTTTTCTATTTTTGTTTGGCCCAGGGTTATAGGGGAATACGAAAATTTAGGTATGTGACTCATTTGGGTACTAACCAATCAGAGAAGAGTTAGGGTTGAAAGTTAGGGTTGAAAGTTAGGGTTGAAAGTTAGGGTTGAAAGTTAGGGTTGAAAGTTAGGGTTGAAAGTTAGGGTTGAAAGTTAGGGTTGACACTTAGGATTATTTTTCTATTTTTGTTTGGCCCAGGGTTATAGGGGAATATGAAAATTTAGGTATGTGACTCATTTGGGTACTAACCAATCAGAGAAGAGTTAGGGTTGAAAGTTAGGGTTGAAAGTTAGGGTTGAAAGTTAGGGTTGACACTTAGGATTATTTTTCTATTTTTGTTTGGCCCAGGGTTATAGGGGAATACGAAAATTTAGGTATGTGACTCATTTGGGTACTAACCAATCAGAGAAGAGTTAGGGTTGAAAGTTAGGGTTGAAAGTTAGGGTTGAAAGTTAGGGTTGAAAGTTAGGATTATTTTTCTATTTTTGTTTGCCCAGGGTTATAGGGGAATACGAAAATTTAGGTATGTGACTCATTTGGGTACTAACCAATCAGAGAAGTGTTAGGGTTGAAAGTTAGGGTTGAAAGTTAGGGTTGAAAGTTAGGGTTGACACTTAGGATTATTTTTCTATTTTTGTTTGGCCCAGGGTTATAGGGGAATACGAAAATTTAGGTATGTGACTCATTTGGGTACTAACCAATCAGAGAAGAGTTAGGGTTGAAAGTTAGGGTTGAAAGTTAGGGTTGAAAGTTAGGGTTGACACTTAGGATTATTTTTCTATTTTTGTTTGGCCCAGGGTTATAGGGGAATACGAAAATTTAGGTATGTGACTCATTTGGGTACTAACCAATCAGAGAAGAGTTAGGGTTGAAAGTTAGGGTTGAAAGTTAGGGTTGAAAGTTAGGGTTGAAAGTTAGGGTTGAAAGTTAGGATTATTTTTCTATTTTTGTTTGGCCCAGGGTTATAGGGGAATACGAAAATTTAGGTATGTGACTCATTTGGGTACTAACCAATCAGAGAAGAGTTAGGGTTGAAAGTTAGGGTTGAAAGTTAGGGTTGAAAGTTAGGGTTGACATTTAGGATTATTTTTCTATTTTTGTTTGGCCCAGGGTTATAGGGGAATACGAAAATTTAGGTATGTGACTCATTTGGGTACTAACCAATCAGAGAAGAGTTAGGGTTGAAAGTTAGGGTTGAAAGTTAGGGTTGAAAGTTAGGGTTGAAAGTTAGGATTATTTTTCTATTTGGGTTAGGGTTAGGGTTAGGGTTAGGGTTAGGGTTAGGGTTAGGGTTAGGGTTAGGGTTATAGGGGAATACGAAAATTTAGGTATGTGACTCATTTGGGTACTAACCAATCAGAGAAGAGTTAGGGTTGAAAGTTAGGGTTGAAAGTTAGGGTTGAAAGTTAGGGTTGAAAGTTAGGGTTGACACTTAGGATTATTTTTCTATTTTTGTTTGGCCCAGGGTTATAGGGGAATACGAAAATTTAGGTATGTGACTCATTTGGGTACTAACCAATCAGAGAAGAGTTAGGGTTGAAAGTTAGGGTTGAAAGTTAGGGTTGAAAGTTAGGGTTGAAAGTTAGGGTTGAAAGTTAGGGTTGACACTTAGGATTATTTTTCTATTTTTGTTTGGCCCAGGGTTATAGGGGAATACGAAAATTTAGGTATGTGACTCATTTGGGTACTAACCAATCAGAGAAGAGTTAGGGTTGAAAGTTAGGGTTGAAAGTTAGGGTTGACACTTAGGATTATTTTTCTATTTTTGTTTGGCCCAGGGTTATAGGGGAATACGAAAATTTAGGTATGTGACTCATTTGGGTACTAACCAATCAGAGAAGAGTTAGGGTTGAAAGTTAGGGTTGAAAGTTAGGGTTGAAAGTTAGGGTTGAAAGTTAGGGTTGACACTTAGGATTATTTTTCTATTTTTGTTTGGCCCAGGGTTATAGGGGAATACGAAAATTTAGGTATGTGACTCATTTGGGTACTAACCAATCAGAGAAGAGTTAGGGTTGAAAGTTAGGGTTGAAAGTTAGGGTTGAAAGTTAGGGTTGAAAGTTAGGATTATTTTTCTATTTTTGTTTGGCCCAGGGTTATAGGGGAATACGAAAATTTAGGTATGTGACTCATTTGGGTACTAACCAATCAGAGAAGAGTTAGGGTTGAAAGTTAGGGTTGAAAGTTAGGGTTGAAAGTTAGGGTTGAAAGTTAGGGTTGACACTTAGGATTATTTTTCTATTTTTGTTTGGCCCAGGGTTATAGGGGAATACGAAAATTTAGGTATGTGACTCATTTGGGTACTAACCAATCAGAGAAGAGTTAGGGTTGAAAGTTAGGGTTGAAAGTTAGGGTTGAAAGTTAGGGTTGAAAGTTAGGGTTGACACTTAGGATTATTTTTCTATTTTTGTTTGGCCCAGGGTTATAGGGGAATACGAAAATTTAGGTATGTGACTCATTTGGGTACTAACCAATCAGAGAAGAGTTAGGGTTGAAAGTTAGGGTTGAAAGTTAGGGTTGAAAGTTAGGGTTGAAAGTTAGGGTTGAAAGTTAGGGTTGACACTTAGGATTATTTTTCTATTTTTGTTTGGCCCAGGGTTATAGGGGAATACGAAAATTTAGGTATGTGACTCATTTGGGTACTAACCAATCAGAGAAGAGTTAGGGTTGAAAGTTAGGGTTGAAAGTTAGGGTTGAAAGTTAGGGTTGAAAGTTAGGGTTGAAAGTTAGGGTTGACACTTAGGATTATTTTTCTATTTTTGTTTGGCCCAGGGTTATAGGGGAATACGAAAATTTAGGTATGTGACTCATTTGGGTACTAACCAATCAGAGAAGAGTTAGGGTTGAAAGTTAGGGTTGAAAGTTAGGGTTGAAAGTTAGGGTTGAAAGTTAGGGTTGAAAGTTAGGGTTGACACTTAGGATTATTTTTCTATTTTTGTTTGGCCCAGGGTTATAGGGGAATACGAAAATTTAGGTATGTGACTCATTTGGGTACTAACCAATCAGAGAAGAGTTAGGGTTGAAAGTTAGGGTTGAAAGTAAGGGTTGAAAGTTAGGGTTGAAAGTTAGGGTTGACACTTAGGATTATTTTTCTATTTTTGTTTGGCCCAGGGTTATAGGGGAATACGAAAATTTAGGTATGTGACTCATTTGGGTACTAACCAATCAGAGAAGAGTTAGGGTTGAAAGTTAGGGTTGAAAGTTAGGGTTGAAAGTTAGGGTTGAAAGTTAGGGTTGACACTTAGGATTATTTTTCTATTTTTGTTTGGCCCAGGGTTATAGGGGAATACGAAAATTTAGGTATGTGACTCATTTGGGTACTAACCAATCAGAGAAGAGTTAGGGTTGAAAGTTAGGGTTGAAAGTTAGGGTTGAAAGTTAGGGTTGAAAGTTAGGGTTGACACTTAGGATTATTTTTCTATTTTTGTTTGGCCCAGGGTTATAGGGGAATACGAAAATTTAGGTATGTGACTCATTTGGGTACTAACCAATCAGAGAAGAGTTAGGGTTGAAAGTTAGGGTTGAAAGTTAGGGTTGAAAGTTAGGGTTGACACTTAGGATTATTTTTCTATTTTTGTTTGGCCCAGGGTTATAGGGGAATACGAAAATTTAGGTATGTGACTCATTTGGGTACTAACCAATCAGAGAAGAGTTAGGGTTGAAAGTTAGGGTTGAAAGTTAGGGTTGAAAGTTAGGGTTGAAAGTTAGGGTTGAAAGTTAGGGTTGAAAGTTAGGGTTGACACTTAGGATTATTTTTCTATTTTTGTTTGGCCCAGGGTTATAGGGGAATACGAAAATTTAGGTATGTGACTCATTTGGGCACTAACCAATCAGAGAAGAGTTAGGGTTGAAAGTTAGGGTTGAAAGTTAGGGTTGAAAGTTAGGGTTGAAAGTTAGGGTTGACACTTACGATTATTTTTCTATTTTTGTTTGGCCCAGGGTTATAGGGGAATACGAAAATTTAGGTATGTGACTCATTTGGGTACTAACCAATCAGAGAAGAGTTAGGGTTGAAAGTTAGGGTTGAAAGTTAGGGTTGAAAGTTAGGGTTGAAAGTTAGGGTTAGGGTTAGGGTTAGGGTTAGGGTTAGGGTTATAGGGGAATACGAAAATTTAGGTATGTGACTCATTTGGGTACTAACCAATCAGAGAAGAGTTAGGGTTGAAAGTTAGGGTTGAAAGTTAGGGTTGAAAGTTAGGGTTGAAAGTTAGGGTTGAAAGTTAGGGTTGAAAGTTAGGGTTGAAAGTTAGGATTATTTTTCTATTTTTGTTTGTCCCAGGGTTATAGGGGAATACGAAAATTTAGGTATGTGACTCATTTGGGTACTAACCAATCAGAGAAGAGTTAGGGTTAGTGTTCAAAGTTAGGGTTGACCCTTATGATTATTTTTGTATTTGTGTTTGG